>NW_017670814.1:179117-233930 GCF_001879085.1 Nicotiana attenuata
TTTTCTTTTTAGTCCTTACCCATTTTCAGCTTTTAGTCCCTTATTTTTTAACTTGTTACCCAAGTTACAACACCTATTTTATTGAAAACTATACTAAAGTCTATTCTAGAAAGTCCTCTACCCATTACAATTCCTATACTATCCCTTCCCTACTTTAAAAATTACTATTCCTAATAAAACTACCCTTTTCTATGCCTAAATTACCCTTGATCATCCCATGAAATTACTGACCAAGTTAAACCAGTCCATTACCTATAACCAAACAATCCGTTCCTAAGGCTAATCACACTAGACAAATCAGCTAATCCAAGGGTTGAAATAATTAAAATCAAATTGCAGCAAACCATTAGGAATCAACTAACTGACCCTAAGATCCAAACACTTAAACGTGTATGTCTACTGGGATTGAAGAATACTAATGTAATTAAACTAAACTAAACTAAATGATTACCATTAAACAATAACACAGTAGAGGCTCAATTATTGAAGAAAAGAAAAAATGAAATCAAAAGGCTCTAAAGAGTTAAAGATTATCAAAACGAATTTGAACAAGCATGCAGAATCAGAACTTACCAATTTTGGTCACTCGATCGACTATGGGGCGCATTCTGACCAGCTTGTTGTGAATCCTCCGGGACTCTTGACACGTAACATCCCTAATCGTGTGTTTTCCAAAAGAACACACATGATTAGGGAAGTTATGGTCGAAAATCCCCAAGATTTTCTAATTTAGGGTTCTGCCGGATTTTGATCGGATATTTGGGCAATTCTGGCCATATTTGAGACATGTGGCTATGGGGGTTGGATAGAGGAGGTCAAGGCGGTCCCATGGTGTTAATTTGGGACCGTTTGGCATAACCGGCGACTTGGCCGGAAAACTTCGAACGGATATTTGACGAGTTCCAGTGATATTTGAAAGCAAAGGCCAGTGGATTTGGGTAGAGGAGGAGAAGGGGAATCTGGGGTGTAATTTTGGGGTTGATCGGAGCATCGCCGCCGGCGGCGACGATTTCCGGCCGGCGGCGGACGGCGGAGGAACGATGGCAGATGGTGGGGTTAGGGCGGAAGACGCCGGCGTTACAGGGGAGGTACGAGGAAGATAAAACAATGTTTTAGATTTTTAGGTTAATTTCAGACAGTTTTATGGGATGGTTTTGGGTTTATGAGGGCCGTAGGATCATGGGGACTGGACGGGCGAGATTGAGTGATGCCAAACGGCGTCGTTTTGCCATGGGGAGGGGACTGGACTGGGTTGACGATTTGGGCTGGTCTGGCAAAGACTTGGGGCATTGGGCTGGGAATAATTTTGACAGTGGCCCAATCTTGGTGGCCTGATTAAGCTTAATGTCAATTTATTTTATTTCTTTTGATTTTTGTTCATTTATTTATTTTTGAAATTTGTTAAATGCAAAATTAAAAGTAAAACCCCAAATTAATTCCAGAATTACACTAACTCCTAATTCAAAAGTAAAATAAGACAAATTAAAAGTATAAATGCGAAAGAACAATTTTGTTATTTTCTTCTTTACTAATTAATTCTAAAATGTGAAATTAGAACCTAAAACAAATGCGGAATGTATTTTTATATCTTCCAGATGAATTAAAATGCACAAATAAAAATGCAACAATTACCAAAGAACGCCACCAAAATTCACAAGAATTTATAAAATACTAGAAAAATTATTTTGTTTGTAATTTGGGAATTACTGCTTAGGGCAAAAATCACGTGCTCACAGGTAGCACAAATGATTGTTGCCTCATTAAAAACCTCGCCGGAAAAACCCATTTGGGACAAAAACCGATCTAAGGAAAAAAGGGTACAACGCGTGCTTTAAAATGTAAGGTCTTTGTGTTGAAGAATTTCTAGATGTCTTCGATCGAACACATACAATAAGTTAGTATCAAATACAAATGAAAAAAGGAGAAAGTCATACCTTAGCTATAATATCGTTTGATGAGTGATATGTTCCAATTATTTGGCAATTGTTCGCCGTTCATCGTGCCAAATATTTAAGATCCCTTTCCGATGACACCGAGGACCTGATATGGTCCTTCCCAATTTGGGCCGAGTTCCCTTTGTTTGGGTCTAGAGAGCTGAGGGTGACCTTTCTTTGAACTAAGTACCCAATTCGAAAGTGGTGAAGATTGGCTCTTCGGTTGTAGTATATTTCGATGCGCTGCTTCTGTGCTGTTATTCTGATGAGGGTAGCTTCCCGTTTTTCATCTAGCAATTCGAGGCTTGTGTTCATAGCCTCATGATTCGACTCTTCCGTTGTGTATCGAAACTTGATGCTGGGTTCCCCGACCTCGATTGGGATTAGAGCTTCGGCGCCATACACTAAGGAGAACGGTGTTGCCGCCGTGCTAGATTTTGACGTTGTTCGATATGCCCAAAGGACTTCGGGCAAAATTTCTCTCCATTTTCCCTTAGCGTCGTCCAATCTTTTCTTTAGATTCTGAATGATGGTCTTGTTTGTTGACTCGGCCTGCCCATTTCCACTAGGATGATACGACGTCGATAATATCTTTTTTATTTTGTGATCCTCTAGGAACTTCGTTATTTTGTTGCCGATAAATTGTTTTCCATTGTCGCATACTATCTCGGCAGGTATCCTAAATCGGCATATGATGTGATCCCAAATGAAGTCTATAACTTCTTTTTCTCTGACTTTCTCGAAAGCCTGTGCTTCTACCCACTTAGAGAAATAGTCAGTCATAAATAAAATGAATTTAGCTTTACCAGGGGCCGATGGCAGAGGACCGACGATATCCATCCCCCATTTCATGAATGGCCATATGGATAAAACTGAATGAAGTTGCTCTCCGGGTTGGTGGATCATCGGCGTATATCTTTGGCACTTGTCGCATTTTTGAACGAATTCCTTAGTGTCCTTTTCCATATCGATCCAATAGTATCCCGCTCTGATGAATTTGTGAACCAGCGATTTGGCGACGGAATGGTTTCTGCAAGTACCCTCGTGAATTTCTCGTAGAATGTAGTCTGTGTCTCCCAGACCCAAACATATTGCCAATGGTCCATCGAACATCCTTCTGTACAATGTTCCATCTTCGCCTAATGCGAATCGTACAACCTTCGTTCGCAGAGTCCTCGATTCCTTAGGATCTGATGGAAACTTCCCGCTTTTTAGATAGTCGATATATTTATTCCTCGCATCCCAAGTTAGGCTTGTGGAGTTTATTTCGGCGTGCCCTTCTTCGATCACTGACCTTGAAAGTTGTACGACAATCCCCGAGCTAAGTTCATCATCTTCGATCGATGTCCCCAAATTTGCAAGGGCATCAACCTCGCTATTTTGTTCCCGAGATACGTGCTGTAGCGTCCATTCTTTAAATCGATGTAGAGACACTTGTAATTTGTCTAAGTACCTCTGCATCCGATCTTCCCAAACCTCGAAAGTTCTGTTGATCAGATTTACCACAAGTTGGGAGTTATACTTGGCCTCGATGACCTCTGCTCCCAAGCTCTTAGCTAGCTCAAGACTTGCAATCATGGCCTCATACTCGGCCTCATTGTTAGTCAATTTCGAAGTTTTGATAGACTGTCTAATTGTATTTCCTATGGGTGGCTTCACAATGATGCCCAGCCTGGAACCATTCACATTCGAAGCGTCGTCTGTGAAGAGGGTCCATACCCCCGAAGATATACCTGACTTTAACAATAGTTCCTTTTTGACCTCGAGTACGAGGGCTAGCGTGAAGTCGGCCATGGAGTCTGCCAAGATTTGAGACTTGATAGTCGTTCGGGGTTGATACTCGATGTCGTACCCGCTAATCTCGACGGCCCATTTGGCCAATCGGCCCGAGAGTTCGGGCTTGTGAAAAATGTTGCGAAGACGGTAAGTGGTCACCACACAAATTGGGTGGTACTAAAAATATGGTTTTAATTTCCTAGAGGCGCTTATTAGAGCAAGCGCTAATTTTTCTAAGTGTGGGTACCGGGTTTCGGCTTCACCTAAAGTTCGGCTAACATAGTAAACAGGAAATTGCGTACCTTGCTCTTCTCGAACTAAGACACCACTTACCGCAACTTCCGAGACTCCCAAATATAAGTAGAGTTGCTCATCCGCTTTCGGAGTATGAAGCAATGGGGGGCTTGAAAGATATCGCTTTAACTCTTTCAACGCCTGTTGGCATTCCGGGGTCCATACGAAATTGTTCTTCTTTTTGAGCAGTGAGAAGAACCTGTGACTTCGATCCGAAGACCTCGAGATGAACCGGCCTAAGGCGGCTATTCGTCCTGTTAACCTTTGTACGACCTTAACGTTGTCCACGACTGTGGTGTCTTCTATTGCCTTGATTTTATCGGGATTGATCTCGGTTCCTCGATTTGACACCATAAAGCCGAGGAACTTTCCCGAACCGACCCCGAATGCACATTTCTCAGGATTGAGCTTCATGTTGTATTTTCTTAATATGTTGAAGGTTTCCTGTAAATGTGTCAAATGGTCCTCTGCGCGCAGGGACTTAACTAGCATGTCATCAATATAAACCTCCATTGATTTACCTATTTGTTCTTCGAACATTCGGTTTACTAGGCGTTGATAAGTAGCACCAGCATTTTTTTAGCCCAAACGGCATTATGTTATAGTAATAAGTATCGTACTTAGTAATGAACGAAGTCTTTTCCTGATCCTCCATGTTAATTTGTAATTGATTGTACCCGGAGTAGGCATCGAGAAAGCTGAGGATCTCGTGGCCGGCTGTGGCATCGATCATGCAATCGATATTCAATAAAGGAAAGGAATATTTAGGGTATGCTTTGTTTAAGTCTTTGTAGTCTACGCACATTTTAAGTTTATTCCCCTTTTTAGGGACTACGACTACGTTTGCTAGACATTCGAGATATTTTGCCTCCCGAATGGACCCTATTTTGAGAAGTTTGGTTACCTCATCCTTGATGAATGCATGTTAACCTCGAATTGTGGCCTTCTCTTTTGCTTTACCGGTCTGAACTTCGGGTCCAAGCTCAATCGATGAATGGTAATCTCCGACGGGATTGTTGTCATGTCAAGATGGGACCAAGCAAAACAATCTATATTTTTAATAAGGAATTTAATAAGTTTTCCCCTAAGCTCGGGGGTTAACCCCATGCCTAGGTATACCTTCTGTAAGGCCCCGAAAAATTTCGCTAAGTAATTTAGGACTTCGTGGTGCCAGGTAGACTAATTATAATATTTTATGTGCTATTAACATGATGGGCATCAATTGGATTTGGTAAATAAGTGTATAAGTCTTATGGTAATTAATTTGGGGTACAAGGAAAGTCCTAAGTCTAAGTCAAATTGGAAAATTTCATAATAGGCTAAAATTCCAAATGAGTTCGCACAAGTTCCCACTTTGAACGAGCATATATATATATATGTGTGTGTGTGTGTGTGTGATGAACAACCTATCATATGAAAGGTCTTCGAGTCTAGTTTCCAACACTTCAAACCGTTCGTCATTTGGACATTCCTACACAAAGTTATGACCAAATTACCAAAGCTGGCAAAATCCCATTCTGCGGCCAATTCTGCGATCGCAAAAGTGGTTATGCGACCGCAAAATGGTCGCAGACCTGTCCAGTGTAGCCCAGTTTTGGGTACCAGTTCCGCGATGTATTTTGCGACCCACATTCCTATTTTGCGATCCATTATGCGACCACATACCCGATTTCGGAGGCTTATTTTTCCTATTTTTATAACCCGATCCTATTTTAATAAATAGGCTTAGGGGCTTCATTTGGGGTCATTTTTCTACTGACTTTAGAGAGAGTTGAGAGCATATAGAGAGAGAAAAAAGGAGCCTAGCTTCATAATCACCCAAATCTTGTTCAAGTTTTCAAGAATCAAGGAAGATAACCACTCGATTGTCCTCCATCCGGGTAAGTCCTTCTTCCAAGATTTCATGTAAGAGGTTAAGGATTCAAATATGCTGTGGGGATTAGAAATAGGCCATGCATGTGGGACTAAGTTGTAGCATGTGATATTAAAGAACTAATTTGGGTAGTTCCTGTTAAAATTGGCTGAGGGAAGAAGGAATTTCCATTTTCAGACCTTGTAGACTACTTCACATGTTAGGTGTTTGATGAAATTCCTAAGAGAGTTACACCATGGGTAATCTTCCTAATTATTAATCGATTCCTGCTATCTCCTTATAGATTGTTATTGCTAGAGGTATTAGTGGATTGTAGAAACTTAAGAAAAAGCTCTTTGAGGTATGTATGGCTAAAAACCCCTCTTTTTAGAAATTGAGCTCCGTTGGTGGTTGTGTAAATGCTGTAAGACTAAAGTTGGATTGATGTATTGATTGTTATTTCACATGAATTGGTTTTGCAACTATAAAATAAGTGAAAGGTGTGCCTCAATGTGATCAATGTGCTATTCTTGATAATTTAAAGATGTGCGAAGAATATGAATTATGTGTTGAAATGCCTAGACCTCAAATCAAGTTTAAATTGGGATTGTTATGCCAAACTATGTGAAATCCTCTATGTATAAAGATGTTTGAAATAAATCAAATGAATTTGGGAAATAGAGTGTGGCCAACGTGCCGAGAACTTGAGTTGTATGACATGAAAAAATATGAAATAGATTATGAAATGAGCCTTAACTCTACTTTCCATAAATGACTTCAATAATAAAGTGTCCTAAAGGATTTGTACACAATTTATGCCCATAAGTGGCTGTTCGAGATAATGTTTTGCCTTATAAGTACATCCAATATGATCCGAGTTGTTACATGCTCCGATGTTGAAATTATATATTGTCGTGATTGGAAAAGAGTAATTCAAGAATAATTGGTGTAATTGCTTGTTTATGACTTTGATGTGTGTTTCTATTGTGGTTTGGTGTGTTCCCTCCTTTTTGGAAGAATCCTTTGTGTTTAAAGTTCCGTTGCTAATGAACTTGAGGTGTATGATTTCTAAAATATTGTATATGTTCATGATTCATGATTCCTCTCATGTGTACTTGACATCTTGGACTGAATGGCTTGTTGTTGAAATTGATGTTGATGTGAAATGTAGGGGAAAAGAGCTCGAATTATGAAATGTGGCCTAGTGCCAAGTATGATGTGATAATTGTGGCCCCAAGTGCCGATGAACTGACATATGTGAAGTAAAGATTGAAATGAGATGATATATGGAAAAGGAAAAATGTCTTGGTAAGACGGCCTAGCCGATCGGGCCGTGATCGGACGCCATGCTACACACATGGTGGTATTGTGTTGATATTGAAACTGGAAAGTGACAATGAAATTGTGATTGAGGTACATGTCTCAAATGAGGCAACCTAGCCGATCAGGTCGTGATCGGACTCCGCGCAATAAAGCGGTGGTATTGTGAATGATGATGAAAAGTATTAAAAGTCGCAACCTAGAGGTATGGGAATTATGTGAAAGTTATATGATCCTTCGATTTGATGATGTGGTGATTGTTTAAGGCATTTGATGGATCTTTATGATTTCTTTGTTCTTGTATGACAGTTCTTTCTATTGAGATGGTGTTTATGATTTCTTTGTTCTTGTATGATAGTTCTTTCTAATGAGATGGTGTTTAGTTATACATACTAGTACTATTCCATGGTATTAACGTCCCTTTTGCCGGGGCGCTACATCTTTAAATGGATATAGGTGGTTCCATAGCAGTCAGTGTTGGTCGCAGCTAGTGGCGTATCCTCTTTTCAGCCGACTTGGTGAGCCCCACTTCATTTCGGGGTCCTGTATCATCTGTTCATCATGTACTTGTAATTGAGGTATATCCGGAGCCTTGTTGCCGGCATTTTCATATTTCTCTTCAGTTGTATTTAGAGGTTCCGTAGACAGGTTGTGGGTAGTATCGGGTATTGGAATTAAAATAGAAATATTGATGTTTATCAAAGATGTATAAAACTTGTAATATCTTCAAAATTATGAACGAAGGTTCTAATGGAAATGAAACGGAAATCGTTAATGACATGTTTATAGAATTTGATTAATGGTGTACATTTCCTCTTTATTCAAAGACGAATTTGGGTAGTATGAAACCTAACAGGCTTGCTCAGTCGGGTTTACTCGGTTGAGCGCCGGTCGCGCTCCTCGGATTTTGGGGCGTGACACCTTCCGATCGGGCAGATGCTCAATCAGTACGACTTGTTCCAGCTCTTCAACCGTTGACTTCGTGATATCGGAATCATCGGGGATGGGGATTACGAAGGTTCGAGGTATCATATAATCATCATCCCCAAAAATTTCCTGCTGCTCCGATCTGGTCGAGGCTGGCGATTGTGGTTGCTATTTGACTTCCTGCTTCCCCTTCGACTCCGATCCCTTCGTTGATGATAGTGCCGATACTTGTATTACCTCGTCGATTGCAAATATCTCTTTGGCGGCGGGTTGTTCGCCGTACACCGTTTTGATTCCTTCCGATGTCGGGAATTTTAATACTTGATGGAGAGACGAAGGTACTGCCTTCATGTTATGAATCCAAGGCCTTTCGAGCAGTGTGTTGTATCTTATGTCGCCTTCAATTACATGGAACTTTGTTTCCTGGATAGTTCCGACCATGTTTACTAGCAACATGATTTCCCCTTTGGTGGTTTCACTTGCCATGTTGAAACCGTAGAGCACCGAGCTGCTGACACGATTTGATCCTGGAGGCCGAGTTGCTCTACGACCCTCGATCGAATAATGTTTGTCGAGCTACCTGGGTCAATCAACACACGTTTAACTTGAATTTTATTCATAAGGATAGACATTACCAACGCGTTGTTGTGAGGCTATTCGATCGCTTCTGCATCCTCATTGTTGAAAGATAAGGTATCCTCTAGTAAGTAGTCTCGGGTACGTTTCTCCCTTGTGATTGTCACTTTGCTGCGTTTAAATATTGGGCCTTAAGGAATATCGACCCCACCAACGATCATATGAATCACGTGCTGCGGCTTTTCCTGTTCGTTTTTCCTGTTTGTATCTGTGTCTCTGAAGTGATTTTTAGCTCGGTCACTCAAGAACTCTCGAAGGTGACCCTCGTTGAATAAATGAGCTACCTCCTCCCTTAACTGCCTGCTGTCTTTGGTTTTGTGACCATGGGTTCCATGGTACTTCCACATTTGATTTGGGTTCCTTTGAGCTGGATCGGACTGTAGGGGTCTGGGCCACCTAGTATCCTTGATTCGTCCAATGGCTGATACAATCCCCAATGCATCGATGCTCAAGTTGTATTCTGATAACCGTGGCGCTTCCTTGGGCTCGACATGTTTATCGAAGCCACTCTTACTCATGATCCCTTGGGAGTTTTGTCCTCGATCATTCCTTCGATCATTCCGAACGGGATTACATCTCGGTCCGTTAGTTTTATGATCAGTGCTGTAAGATTGGTACCGATCTCTGTTTGATCGGGGCTCTCTATCGATGTCCCTTTGAATTCTACCTTTGGATGTATTTGGGTAAGCGGAACCGGAAGGGGCTCCTAACTGATTATCCTCGACTATAATTTTTGACTAGTACCGATAATGTACATCGGCCCAAGTCACGGCTGGATATTCAATCAAATTCTGCTTTAGTTGTCGTGATGCTATCGAGCTTCGCTCGTTCAAACCTTGAGTGAAGGCTTGGACAACCCAATCATCGGTGACCGATGGTAGGTCCATGCGTTCCATCTGGAACAAAGATACGAATTCCCTTAGCATTTCATTGTCCCTTTGTCTTACTTTGAAGAGGTCCGATTTCCTAATTGCGACCTTTATTGCTCCAGCGTGTGCTTACGAACGAATCAGCAAGCATGGCGAAGGAATCAATGGAATTGGGTGGCAAATTGTGGTACCATATCATTGCCCCCTTCGATAAGGTTTCTCCAAACTTCTTCAACATAACAGATTCAATTTCATCATCCTCCAAGTCATTTCCTTTTATTGCGCATGTATAAGAAGTGACGTACTCATTAGGAATAGTGGTTCCATTGTATTTGGGAATTTCTAGCATGCAGAACTTCTTTGGGATGGGCTTCGGAGCCGCACTTGGTGGGAACGGCTTCTGTACGAACTTCTTCGAATCTAAACCCTTTAGAATTGGGGGTGCCCCCGGTATTTGATCAACCCGTGAGTTGTACGTCTCTACCTTTTTATCATTACCCTTGATTTGCTTTTCTCCTGATTCGACCCGTTTAGTGAGCTCCTCGAACATCTTCATGATGGGGAGGTCAGTTCACGATCCATTATCATTCGATTTCTCTGGTACAGGTTCGACCCTGTGAATAACTTCCTGTGATGTATCGAGCTCAATTCTGCTTGGTGCTCGTTTCTGATTTTGTAGCTGCGCTATCGCAGCTTGTTGAGTCTACAACATCTCAAATATCATTCGAAGGCTAATCCCACCTTCTTCACCACTCTGTGCGTTCTGATCGGCTGCTCGAACATCTCTGCGAACGCTATTATTAGGATCGACACCCAAATTTCCATTAATGGCAACATGGGAACCGACGTCAATTGGGTTAACAGCTTGTGGTCCATCGGGGTTGACTGGAGGTACCCCGTTTTCCGGGGCGGCAACATTCTCGTTCTCTCCGTGAAGACCAAGGCCGTTGTCTGTATGTGTGGGTGCTACTTGAGAATTTGACATGTTGATTCTTGAAATCAAAAACATTTATGAGAACAAGCGTAAAAGCAGTGTGTGTTATGAGGATTAATACTAAATAATCACTATTATCCTTAGCCCCACGGTGGGCGCCAAACTGTTTATCCTAAAAATTGGATAACAATTAAATTTATAATGTGGTTTTAAGGATACGTGATTTCACTTAATACCAATTGAGAGACACAAAGATAAGTAATGGAAATTGACAATAATGTAAAGCAAACCAGTGTTTGCACAGAGCCCTCGGGTTGGAATGCCCTCGAGCTAGTAGAGCAAGAACAGTTAAAACTTAAAAGCAACAAACTGATAAACAAGAGAATTAAAGAGAAAATATTTTATTGCTTTGATATGTATCAATGTCCGTCTACAAGATGATTAGGACCCCATTTATATAGTAAAGGAATCCTATTAAGGTACAATTCTAACTATGAAAGTAAATTCCATGATTAACTAGATAACCGCCCTTGATTTGAACTGTTCCGAGATTTACGCCATGATCTCCGGCTAGTCGCGGATATCTCGCCTTTCCGTTATTGCGCTTTGCTCGAAGTCTGTCATATTTGGTCTTGGTCGTTGCGGGCCTCGACCTCGACAGCCACCTCGATCCTTGGACTTGATGCCTCGTCTTCGTGCTCTGGTCTAATTCATTATGAGGCTACCCCTCGACGTAGTTCCCTTGTCTCGATCAAATAGCAAAATCGGGTAGACCCGGTTTTAACCGTATATAGTATCATAAATCTTTTTCAAAACAATTGTATACATCATTCACCTTGTTCATATGAAATAGTGAATAGATTACTCTTTATTTCTCCTTTAAATCCAATGTAGCACCCATTGTTATAAAAATTTAGGATTTTTTAATGGTAAAAATTGGGAAAAATGAATGGGAAAAAGCATGTTATGATCATTTTTTTTCAATTAAGACACACATGCTTTTTACGAACCAAATCCATCAAAGATAACTACCATTGTGTGCTATAAATATAAAGGAGACCAAAAGTGGTCAGTTCTGATAAATATAAATGAAAAAATTGCTGAGGTGCATAATTAAAGGACCATGTTAAATCAACCGAAAACATAAGGGACTAGTTTTGTCATTTGTTTTTCTGATTTTGAACATATCCAGGGTGGCCTTTTCTCGCGTCTGACAAACGCCGTGTTTTTATTTTCTTGCATTCCTTTTCCCTGAGATTCCCTGCTCAAATTCAGCATTGAAAGATGGTAAGTTTACTTTGTTACTCCACTCGCGTTGTGTATAGATTTTCTTTAATGATGTGTACACCTTTTAGGATAAAATTGATGTTAGGGTTGCTAACTTGTAAGATTACTTGTGCTTAGGTCTCTGTCAGTTCAAAAGATGGATGCATTGTTATTTCTCTTTAATGGGTTTATGTCCACTTTTGAAAACCCTTGTTGATTTCCTTTCTGCAAACCACTGAACTTCATTTAATATTTTTTTTTCTTGTTATTCCTATTATAACTTTGTTCCCTGTACGTTAGCTATCCATAGGAAGGACAGGAAACGGGAGCTTCTGTCAATTGTCAAATGTATTTTTGGTAGCCACTGTTACCAGTGGCGGAACCAGGAATTCAAACAAAGGTATTAAAAAAAAAAATACAAGAATGCTACACCTAAGATCTGAACATGTGATCTAAAGCAATTTTTGAACCTCCTTTGCCATTGCGCTGTAATTTAGGGGATTCAACTTTTTATATACAAGCAAAAAGGTAATTTTTTCCCTATATGTACAGTATAATTTGCTGATGAAGGGGATTCAATTGAACTACCTTGTGCCCCCTTAGCTCCACCCCTGGCTGTTACAATACATAAGAAGGGAGGAGTGCTTAATTGTAACTCTGAATATAGTATGATGGAATTTCTATTTGCTTAGAGTTTTATTTGGATGTTGACTGTAGTATTGGACCATGGTTTAGAATGGACACCTCAGCAGGAAAGTATAAACAGAATTAAGAACAAAAAGGAACTGGTAAATGGATTCTGTTTGCGCATAGTTGATGAAATCGTTTGTTGATAATATCATTAGTTGTGTTTCATATTAAAGGCAGAAAGGGGTGGCATGGTAAGTTGTTTCAAACTAGCTTTCTCTTATTGATTTGCTACCTCAATCCGTTGGGAGAAAAGAAAGGAAATAAGTAAAAGATGTTTGTGTTATCTACTTGCTCTGGCTTTGTTTCTTGTATGGTTCTCTGGTTTTCTTTTACCTATTTTGAAAAATAATCAATGAGGATAGAAGTGCATAATATTTTTGAGAAACCAAAAGCCAAAGTTTTCTAGCTTGCGTTGGATTACTGTTTGGATCAATGGTTTGTCTAGAAAATAGAATACTTGGAATGCAAGTTCAGTGATGGGGCACATGAGGCAGAAGTAGACGTGCTGCTTGATACACAAGTCATCCCCAAGAGAGATAGCTTCAAATATTTTGGTTTTGTAATTCAAGGCAACAAGGAGATTGACGAGGATGTTACACATCGTATTGGAGCGGGTGGATGAAATGGAGGCTCGCATATGGTGTTTTATGTGATAAGAATGTGCCACCAAGACTTAAGGGCAAGTTCTACATAGTGGTGGTTAGACCTGCTATGTTGTATGGGGCTGAGTGTTGGCCAGTCAAGAAATTCAATACCAGAAGATGAAAGTAGTAGAAATAAGTATGTTGAGATGGATATGTGGGCATACCAGGAAAGATAAGATTAGGAATGAAGTTATTAGGGATAAGGTGGAAGTGGCCCCTGTGAAGGACAAGTTGCGGGAATCGAGGCTGAGATGGTTTAGGCATGTGAAAAGGAGACATAGATGCCCCGGTTAGGAAGTGTGAGAGGTTGACCATGGCGGATCGTAGGAAGAGTATAGGTAGGCCAAAGAAGTACCGAGAAGAGTTGATTAGGCAGGAGATGACGTTGCTTCAACTAACCGAGATCATGACCCTCGATAGGAAGGTGTGGAGGTCGAAAATTAAGGTCGAAGGTCGATAGGTAGTCGAGAGTTTCTCATAGTCTTACTAGTAGTATTAGTACTGTTCTTGTATTTTCTTATTCTTAGCTAGCGTTTGGACATAGATTTGGTTGAAACTTGAAAAAATAATTTTTGAAGTAGTTTTGAAAAATAATTTTTGGAAGTTGAAATTATGTTTGGACATGCATTTTATTTGAAAAAAATTTGAAATTTTGTGAGTGGAAGAACAAGTTTCACCCAAAAACTACCCTAAACTAGATTTTGGGAACTTGAAAAATAATTTCAGAAATTTTTCAAAAATAGATCATTAATCTATGAACAAACAATGTTTGCAAAAAAGATTTGAAAAAAAGTTGCCAAAATCTATGGCCAAACGGGAGCTTAGATCTTTGTTATTACACGCGGTGTCGTTCACTTCTGTTGTCCTATTACCTTGTTGTAGCTATTGTTTGTTGCTTCCTTTTTACTGTTTCTTGAGCCAAAGGTCTATCAGAACAGCCTCTCTACCTTCACAAGGTAGGGTAAGGTCTGCGTACACATTACCCTTCTCAGTCGCCACTTGTGGGATAATACTGGATTTGTTGTTGTAATGGTTAGTCTAGAAGCTTGCAACAATGTGATCTAGCTTGCTAGGAGAGATTTGATTCCCTTTTTTGCTATTATTATTCCAGGCTGACCCAGAATTAGAGGCAATCAGGCAAAGGAGAATGCAGGAGCTCATGGCTCAACAGGGCATGGTAAAATGATGACCGCTTTGTATTTATGGTGCAACTTTTCAAGCTGTGTTTGCCTTTTTAAAGTTCTGAATCTGATGTATCTCCATTACTTATAAAACTTGAATCATAGGGAACTCCTCAAAGCTCAGACAAGCAAAGCGCCCAGGAGGAAGCCAAAAGGTTATTTTCTTACTAGCAGCTAAAATTGTTGCCCCTTTTTTTGGTTGGTAAAATTGTTGCCCTTTGTGGTCATACTCATATGTTAGCATTTACTTTTGAGATTTTAATATTGACAGAGGAAATGATTGATGTAGGGAAGCTGATGAACGAAGGCAAATGATGCTTACTCAGATTCTGACTTCTGAAGCAAGGGCAAGGCGTAAGTGCATTTGTCAATTCTCTTCAAGATATTCAGTGTTTTCAGTTCTGTAGATTGAGAAATCTATTTTTTTTGGTTGAAGTGTTTGCTTGTAAGTTTGAATCTATAGATGGTTGTTATTGGTCTGTTATGACTGTATATTTGACTATATCCAGAGCTAAGTAGTATGGACATGGATGGCATCATGGAGGACTGAAAATAAGGAATACGGTGAACATTCATGTGTAGATACATGTATTTTGTTCTATATATGTCTATTTTACGAGAAAAATTAACTTACAATAGTTATCAAACTAAAAAACATGAAGAACATGATCTATCAATTTCATGAATTTGCCACTGTATGTGGACAATATTTAAGGCATTTAGCTTCATTATCTGGACTAGCCCATGTTGTAAGGATTACTTAAGAGGACAACTGAAATTGTATGATTTTGTAGTTATTGAGGTAACATTTCAGGATATATGTTTATTTTTTGATCCTTGAAGAATTTCAGTAACAAACAAGTTGTATTGAGCAAAACTAGGTCCTGTGTTACTTCTTCTGATATGTCATATGTATTTATAAGGAAGAAGTTAATTTGGGCAGGCTCACAAAAGAGGGTGGATGTTAAATTTGGGATGGAGGAAATACTAAATATTTAATTCTAATTAGCACACTCTCCTAATTTCCATTCGACTTCAGTACTTTTTTTGATTATTAGTGTTGGATATTTAGCGACAAAAAACATTAGGTGTTATCTTTCTATTTGCCTAAATCTTGGTGGCCAGAGGTACGGGCTAACTGTGTTTGTGGGAGTTTGCAAATACCGTGAAATAATCAAGATGCGTGCAAGTTGGCCCCTACACCCAGTTATAAAAATAAAATAATAATAATAAGGAAAGGAACTCTAGGTGTTTTGAAAGGAACAACAATTCATTACAGAATATTAAGATGAATTGCCTTCTTTTGTTTCACTTTTGGTGCAAGGAATTTGTTTTATTTGAACAAGATAACATTTAGTGCAAGGAAGATTTTGTACATGATGTTAATTCATTGTTAGATATCATAGAATCCCTGTAGTAGGAGCTAGAAGAAGTTATTGGCTTTAGCACAACCTTTGTGCTACAGATATATAATATTGTTACCGTTCTAAAAAAAAATAATAATAAAAGAACCAAGTATACCATGATGTTTGGAACCTCAAAGAGAGCAGTTTTTAGAGAAAGCAAAGAAATTGGGGGTGCTGTTGCATTACGTTCTTGTGGCCGACATGAGTGTTGGTATTTGTAGTGGACCATTTGGAAGGAAACAAGCAGTAGGTGTTTTGAAGGGAACAACAATTCCGTACAGAAAATTAAGATGAACTGTCTTTTTTTGTTTCACTTTTCGAGTAAGGAAGATTTTGTACAGAATATTGATTCATGGTTAGAGATCAAGACTCCTTGTTGTAGGAGCTAAAAGAAGCTATGTTTTTGGTTATGTCAAATTGTAATGTTGGCTTTAGCACAGCCTTTGTGCTATAGATATATAATATTGTTACCGTTCTCAAAATTAAAAAAAAAAGAACCAAGTACACCATGATATTTGGTACCTCAAAGATAACAATTTTTAGAAAAAGCAAAGAAATTGGGTGACTAGTTTCCAAATGATTATGATCATGTGAACTGGGTTTGTCTTCTCAAAATGTTGATGGATATGGGTTTTGGTAGAAAGTGGATCAAGTGGATTCTATTTTGCAATAAGCTTAGTCTGATTTTCTGTTTTGATTAATGGCTCTCCTGAAGGTTTTTCCCTTCACAGAGGACTGAGGCAGAGAGGCCCTTTTTCCCCTTTTCTGTTCTTAATTGCAATGTAAGGCTTAAATAGCATGATTAAGTTAGCCAATAACAATGGATGGATGTCTGGGTTTAAGATAGCAAGTAGGGGAGGAGGACTGAAATAACTGATCTGCTATATGTAGATGACACTTTGGTGTTTTGTGAGTTAAAAGAGAAGCAGTTAACCTCAGAACAATCCTAACTCTCTTTGATGTAGCTTTTGGTAATTTGGTCTTCAGGTGAATTGGAGGAAGAGTTTTCTTTTCCGAGTTAATGAGGTATTTGATATACAAAGGTTGGCAGGTATTCTTGGGTGTACAGTGGGAGCTCTATCAACAACATACTTAGGGGTCGTAACAACGCCGAGTTCAGGAGGCACTGCATGGATATGGTCAAGCTCCACAAGCCTGCTATGCTGGTACTGCTAGAGACCAAGATGGTTGACTACAAAAAACTGGCAGAGGAAATGGGTTCTAAAAATAAAGTCTTAGAAATTTGGAGTGGGGTACTAAAAAGATGTGAGAAAAGACTAGCCAGGTGGAAAAGTTAGTACTTATCTTTGGGGGCCAAACAATAGTGTCATGGATGCACTCTCGACCTAAGTTGCTCGGACACGGGTGTGGATCTAGAGGTTGGATCCTTTTTTTTTTGATGAAGTAAGAGAATTGCATTAAAGGCATCAAGAAGATGCAAGAAGTACAAAAGAGAGATACATAAAGACATAGTCAGCTCTACAGACAAAAACTAGGCTAAAGCTAAGGAGCTGACGAAGTCCAAAAGATTAATAGGACAATTTACAGGAGCTAAGTTCTGCCAACTATATAACCATAAAAGACATCTAGCCTTAAGTGCGTATGTTGGAATTGATATCCCATCGAAACATCTGCAATTCCTTTCTGTCCAAACACACCACAAAATACAAGAAAGGATTATCTGCCAGACTTTACTGATGGAGTTATCAACTTTCCATGAAGACCAGCTTTCATACGCATCCTTAATGTTCTGAGGCATGACCCAGCTTAAACCAAAGATGGCAAAGAACATGCACCAGATATCTGTTGCAACTGGGCAGTGAAGAAAGAGATGCCTGTTGGATTCTGGCTGCTGCAAACACATATAACATCTGTTGGCCAATTGAAAACTTCTTCTACTGAGATTGTCCTGGGTTAGGCATGCTTCATTTAGGGCTATCCAACTGAAACATGAGATTTTTGTTGGTAGCTTGGTCTTCCAGATGTATTTCCAAGGCCATCTATCAATTATGTCGTTGGTGGAGCAAAAGTGAGTGTAGCCTACTTTCACAGTGTAAAGACCATCCTTGGAACTTCCCCACCTTATGCCGACTCCCCTCCCTCAAAAGATTGTCGAACTTCACGGAAAGCCTCGCTTATTCAAAGGGCTTCTTATTTAGAACTCGGGTCGGTAGCTGGGCTCCGGGGCATTACTACCACGGCTACTATCGACCCGAGCCCAAAGAAGGAAAAGAACGGACTAAAGTATTTTCCTTGACTGAGAGGCCTTCCAATTTTGCCAGCAGACTTAGAAGTTGTGGAAGCTCCTAGTCCTGCATATCCCTCCTGAAAAGAATGTGCCAACAATTGTCTTGCCAATTTTGAGAAATCGTGGAATCTTGGTTCTGAGCTATCCGATAGAGGCTAGGAAACTCAAACATCAGGATGGATCCTTCAAACCATTTATCCTTCCAGAACTTTATGTGATTGCCATTGCCCAATTTAAAATAGGAGTTCAGGGAAAATTCACTCCAGAGCTTCCTAGTGTTCTTCCATGGACCGACCCCATATGGACTTCTGGACAGCTTAGTACACCAATAATTCTCGGACCCATGCTTGGCCCTGACCACCTCTTTCCATAGTGAATTCTCCTCTTGATTGTATCTCCATAGCCATTTCATCAGCATGCATTTGTTTTGGATGGAAAGATCTCTGATGCCTAGGCCACCCAAATACTTTGGCATGGTGACCTTTGACCACTTGGCTAGATGAAATTTATGAGCTTTGCTACCTCCTTCCCATAGAAATGTTCTCCTGATCTTGTCAAGCCGCTTTACAATTTTGTTGGGGATTGGTATGAGGGACATCAGGTATGTTGGGATGCTATCTAGCACACTGTTGATAAGTGTCTGCCTTCCCCCCATTGAAAGATACTGTCTTTGCCAAGAAGCTAGTTTCTTTTCAAATTTCTACTACTCCATTCCACACCTCAGTTGAGTTATGTTTTGCTCCAAGAGGTAGACCAAGGTATGTAGTAGGTAGTGTAGCATTACCACAACATAGAATTCCAGCTAGTTCCTCCAAATTGTTGACTTCATTTACAGGGTAGATAGTGCTTTTTGCCATGTTAATGTGCAAACCTGAAATAGCTTCAAATAGATTCAAAGTTAGGTTAAGGTATAGAACTTGGGATCTTTCAGCCCCACAGAAGATCAGAGTATCATCTGCATAAAGCAAATGAGATACTGAGAGAGATGATCCAGAGTTAAGCCCAACTTGAAAGCCACTAATCCATTGGAGCTGCTTTGCTTTGTCCAACATCTTGCTAAGGCCCTCCATGGCCAGAATAAAAAGAAAGGAGAGAGAGGGTCCCCCTGTCTAAGTCCCTTCTGAGGTGAAAAGAATCCCACTGGCCCTCTATTGACAAGTATTGAGAATTTTACCGTGGTAATGCAAAACTTCATCCATTTAATCCACCTGTCACCAAAACCCATCTAGAGGTTGGATCCTTCAAGATGTAAGTTCTAAGATAGCACCTATTCAGGAGCTGGGGAATCGGCTTGCAAGGAAAATCTTGATTGAAAGTCCATATCTTTCTATATACGGATCCTAGTACGGATACGGGTGTGGGGATCCGGGTAAAAATAATTCTAAAAAATAAAAAAATAAAAAATTCTCTAAATTATGAGAAATTTTTTGGAATACTTACGCATACCTTGTAAAGTGTGAATTTCTTTTTTATTCTCAAGTTTTAGACTAAGTTGCTCCGACACGACAGTTTAAGTGGCGCACCTATGTCGACATGACACTAGTATGGGTGTGGGTATGTGATCTGTACCGGATCTGGTCAAACAATTTTGGGTACTTAGACCACGATAGACGGAAAAATTCGAGACGAGATACAATTTGATTCCAACCCTCAGGGGTTGGCCTGGTGGCAACAGACTTGAGCCTTGGGGTTTGCTCCCTTTCAAGGTCTCAAGTTCGAAACCCATAGGGTGCAAACAATTTCTGAGGGCCATCAGACTGGGTAAAACCTAAATTAACCGTGGTGCACTTGCGGGAAACTCCTTGCCGAGGGCCTGTGCACCCCCGGGATTAGTCGGGCTCTTAGAGACTCGGACACCCGGTGCAAATCCAAAAAAAATAAAAATTTGATTCCCGAAATCAAACCAAAAATGGGGAAGAAAATAGCTTACCATATCTAGGAAATCAATCATTCACTTATCTACAACTTGAGAATAAAAAAAAAATGCACACTTTACAAATACATAAGAATTCCTCAAAAATTTCTCATAATTTAGAGATATTTTTATTTTTTTGAATTATTTTTAGCTGGATGCCCGCACCCGTATCCGTACTAGGATCCGTATCCCCGAATCTTAGAATTTACATCTTGAAGGATCCGACCTCTAGATCCGCACCAGTGTCCGAGCAACTTAGGTTGTAGATAAGTAAATGATTGATTTCCTAGTAATGTCATGCTATTTTCTTCAAATTTACCCTAGTTTTGATTCTGATTTCGTGAATCAAATTGTATCTCGTCCCAAATTTTTTCGTTTGTTGTGGTCAAAGTACCCAAAATTGTTTGACCGATCCGGTACGGATCCCATACCCACACCCATACTAGTGTCGTGTCGACACGGGTGCAGCACCTAAATTGCCGTGTCGGAGCAACTTAGCTCCCGACATACAAAAATCTCTTTTCCCTATTCCTGCAAAAATAGAGAAAGGGATTGATGCCATTTGAAGGAAGTTCATTTGGCAAGGCAACAAAGAGAATTAAAGTTTTTCATTTATTGAAGTGGAAGATCCTTACACTCAGCAAAAAAGATGGGGACCTAGGCATAAGGAACCTCAAACTACACTACAAAAGTCTACTTATGAAATGACTTTGGAGATTTAGTATGGAGGAAAACCTTATGGAAAGAAGTAATCACTGTATGGTCTTGAGGGACAATGGGTTTCGAGGGCTGTGATTACACCTTATGGGGTCAGTATATGGAGGTCTATTAGGGATTATTGGCCTCTTTTGGTCCCAAATATTGACATCTTAGTAGGAAATGGAAGGAAGACTTGGAATGACAATTGGTTAGGACATGGACCTTTGAAAGACTTGTTCAGTGATATGAAGGTCTTGAGTCTAAATCCAAAAGCCATAGTGGGAGATAGTTGGGACCAACAAGGGTGGAACTTCAACTTTAGGAGACAACTTAATGGCTGGGAATGTCTCAGATTCATTGAATTGTTGAGAGCACTTGGTCATTTCAAGGGGATAATAGAAGAGGAGGATAGACTTAATTCTCTCACTAGCTTCCCTGTCGCTTGACTCACTCTGATTCTGCACTTGCCGAGTGAGCATAGCTTGCAAGCACTCCGAGTCTCGCTAATTGCTCTGATCTATTTGCTTATTCTTCACTCCTTTTGCGCTAGACCGAGTTCGTTCATTCTCATTCGTAGTAGGGGGCTTCGTTGACAGAGTGCTATACATTGTCTAGCCTTCGTCAACTTTCAACAGTCTTCTGCTTATGCCGCTAAAGAAGCCTTCAAACCAATCAAGAGTAAGGCGGACTAGCGACCGACTGGCAACCAATAAAGAATCAGAGTGATCGGCAAGCGACATGACTGAAGGAAAAGCCTCGTCTAGCAACAAAGAGACGAGTGAGCGCAAGCTAGCAACAACGGAAACGACACAATAAGGGCCAATTTACAGTGAATTCAGCATATACCTTGCTTAATCACCCTGGTCAGCAAGCTCAATTGTGGAGTTGGAAAGCAGTATGGAAAGTGAGCATACCACCTAAAATAGCTTGTTTGTGTGGCTAGTTGTAGAGATGCTTGCCTAGCACAAGACAATTTAAAGAGAAGGGGAAGGCCATTGTGCTCAAAGTGTTATCTATGTTCGAACGAGGCTGAAAATAGTAGTCATCTATTTATACATTGTGTATGGCAACTATTTTTGAGTATGAGAAGGATTGTCATGGACCATGGAGGATGCATATGGTGGACGATTTGGAAGGAAAGAAGTAGTAGGTGTTTTGAAGGGAACAACAATTCCTTACAGAAAATTAAGATGAACGGCCTTTTTTTGTTTCACTTTTGGTGCAAGGAAGATTTTGTACAGGATGTTGATTCACCGTTAGATATTATTGAATCCTTCTAGTAAGAGCTAGAAGAAGCTATGTTTTTGGTTATGTCAAATTGTAATGTTGTCTTTAGCACAACCTTTGTGCTACAAATATATAATCTTCTTAGGCCTCGAAAGAGAGAGGCTAGGGTAAAATTTGAGAGATATGGGTTCAACTTCATCAACAACCTCTAAAGAACTGTAGCACTTTTCTTGCATGGAAGAGAAAGGAACGAGACTAGCTTCTTCCTTTGCCTCTGGAGAACAGTGAACTTTTCGTTTCATAGAAGATGAAGAATCGAGAGTAGTCACTATTTTGTCTGGAACTGGTTGCTCGTTGATATAATCAAAATTGGGCTCTAAACTAAAGACTCCAAATTTGTTGTGGCAAGGGACTATGATTGTCCCAACTGCTTTTCGAATCTTCTTTTCCTTATTTCTCCTGTTGTAGGCTTTACGTTTTGGGCCTTTAGAGTAGTAACTAAAATGTTGGATCAATACTACTTTAGTATTAATTGAAGGGGCCTTTGGCCGAGTCAAAGTGGGGACACGTGGGTCTAAAATTGAATTTGAAATCACTTTAGGCTGCACGTAACTGGTAGGTGGGCTCGGTAATTGAGAAACGCTAGCATTATCTGCAATAATTCCGGTGGCTTTCCAATTATCCTGGCTTTACTGGAAACCTGCTATCATTGAAATTTCGAAGCACCCCCAATTTCAAGATCGTTTTTTGCCGGAACTTTGGTCGCATCTCCTACGATACAAATTCTGGCCCACTGAAGCTGAACTTTTTTCTTTGTGTCTTCATAAATTCCCACAAATCCATCACATTTGTCTCTGATGTACTATCTCACCCACACGTTCGTCAATTCCATAATATTGCAAGAAGCGTTGAATAAGTGAAGAAGAGGAAACAAAAGAGTCAATCACGATTTTGAAGCTAATGCTCAAACAACTAATCACCAATATTTATTTTCAGCATATTGAGCCCTTTAAATAGGCTTATAATGAGTAAAATTGATAAGACTAAGGAAACTAATCCTAATTAGACTAGAATAAGAATAAGGCTAAAAAAACCTATCCTAACTAAACTAAGAAAAAGAATTCTAGTAGGAATGGACTACCAACTAACAATCTTGGTTTGACTAGAATTATAAATATAATCCTACTAAAACAAGAATTAAGAAATCCTAATCTTTAAGGAAAAGAAATCCTAATCTTGAAGGAAAAGAAATCCTAATCTTGAATGGATTCTTGGACTTCTTCAATTTCTTGAGATTCTTGGGCCTCAATTGGACTAAGGCTAATTAGTGTAAGCATTTTAAATTCGTGGCCAAATTCTCCAAATCCATTGACACCTTCATGAGCCCAATAACCCTCCGTTATTGTAAGTCTTATGATAGATTTTTTGTTGCTCTCTTCTTAGGGGCTGATATCTTCTTTTATTTTGTAATACGTGCATCCACTGGATACTTTTGTCAATAATACACTACTTCATCCAAAAAAAAAAAAAAAACAACCCTCTGTTATTGTAGAAAACATGGATTTCATTTGTGCTTCTCTAGCATCAAGATTTAAGCTTGTATGTTCACAAGTCTCCTATGTAGCGAAATGTGTTATGGTTCTAAGCATGCAGAGGGATACTAAACACCTTAACCCAAGATTGATTGACTATGTTTTGCATCTTTGCACCAGCTGTTAGCGACCACCACTCAAGTGTCACACGCCTCTCATACCAGAACCACTCTCCTGTCATAATTCTAGCAGCTTCTTGTCTTGAGGGGGAATAAGAAAGGAATAGATTGTGCGTGAGAGGAGTGACTTTCAACCCAAACACTGATTTTCCATCTGTTGACAAACCATTTTTCAATCACATCTGCACTTCGACTAAGGCTGAAGGAGTCATTGAAGCAGCCCACTAAACACTTAGATACTAACTGGTCTATACCAGCATAGTGCTTAACATTGTCTGGATCCAACTTTGGGGTATTTGAATCTTGTCTTGCCACTGTGAGATTATAGCTGTATCGATGAAAGACTTGGTATCCCGTACCAAACGATTAAATCGTTGGTCAGTAGGTTCGCCTAAGAAGTGTAGGATCTTCTTTGTTATGTCACCCCAACCCCAATTGTAGTGTTCCTCTGGAATAATGATGGATGTTTTCCTATCTCCAGTCCATCTTCGATTCGTAAATAACGACCATATATGTTGAAGTTTTGGAAGACTCTGTAGGTGTATGTCTGGCTCTTTCTTCCCCACCTTCTACACAAATTCCCCGACCTCCGAGATGCTTGTTGAATAATTTCGCATGCCCATCACATGTTTTCTTCATCAATGTTTAATCTGGTGGTGAATCCCCTTCTTCACTCAATAAATGTGAACTATCTAAAATTATCATCACTAATATCATAAGTTGGTAAGTGTTATCTCCAGATGTAAAAAGGTTTTCTTTTTCATAACTAAAAAGGTTACCTTAAAAGTATGTCAGAGCTAGCGACTGGTAAGAGAAAAGAGAAAAGGGGCCTGGCACATTTTTCAAGAGAGAGCACTATACTTACATTGTTTTTACTTCAAATATTTAACCTTGTGCTATGTTTTGCGGACACTTCAAAATCCCTGCCGCACTCATGTTGGGTGTGGGTGTGGGATTCACACCGGATTTGGTTAACTTACTTTGGGTGCTTTGCTACATCTATGACCAAAAAGTATAAATTGATTGGGTATTCATTTTGATTTTTGATTTTATGAGAATGCTTTGTATTACACGAGACATCGTGTGAATAAAATATTTAGTTCAACAAATTTAATTAATCGAAACATATACTAACAAATGTCGTAATATGCTTTTCTTGGCCGTATCCCAGCACCCGTATCCCCACTTGGATCCATATCCTTGAATCCTATAAGTCATGTGATGAAGAAACCAACCTTTAGATCTGCATTTGTATCGGGTATCCGCAACCAAGTCCGAGGAACATAGACCTAGTGTAGTTTTTTTCAAATCTGGTGGCTATACAACTCTTGTTTGTGTTTGTTTTTAAATTTTTCTTGCATTGCATGTACATGTTTATTTATGTTTTTCTTTGCTAAAGCGTGCACTTTGATCGGTAAGTTCCAATTGACCTTGGCACTTCCTTATGCTTTTTGCCTTTTCCAGCACTGCTACTTTGTTTTTACAAAGATTCTTCTCAGAACCCATTTGATGATGAGTTCCTCAACCCACTGGTTTCTTGATAGTTCAACAGAATCTACAGAAATGAAAGCCAACCACTACTACATATGTCTAATCTAAGGTTTGGGTTGGAGTTGCTTTTGGTTAGCTACCGAGCTTCTCAGCTCTCATAGGTTGTATCTCTGGTGGTATAAATGTAAATTTCATTCATTGGCATGTGTAAATGAGTGATTGTTTGTTTGATGTTTTGGAGATATATGCTGAAAGTATAACATCTCCATTCCCCATGGGAGACTGTTGTAAAAGAGAGCTTTCGTGTTTTCAGATGATGTATATTTGGTCCCACTGTCTCACATGCTGAAGCTGTCCTATTAAGCTTTGTTTCCATCAGCTTGCATTTTTTCCTTCTGGCAAGTGTTGCTTAATGGTAATTCTTTGCTCATCTTTGACATTTTAATCTAAGCTGGTGGAATTCTGCAAATTAATAGAGCACCGCTGTGTGCTACCTTGGAGCTGAACATAGTGATAAGAATTGTGTTGCATGCTGATGTTTTCAAACATATATTAGAGCTTTTTGCTTTTGTGGTCTGTGATGCTCATCCCTTAAAATGTTTGGTTAGAGGGAAACCTAACGAAGTCGTGAAAATTCAGAAATTGTCGGATATGGATATATTCTAAAATTTGGGTATGATATATTGAGTGCATACCTAGTATTGTATGTTGATGACTTCTTATGTTGTATTCCTTAAATTTTGGCCATGTGTCTTGTTTTCAATTATCTAGTGTCCTTAATTTTCAAGTCTGTTGTATGACCACAACATGTCTTTTGTGTTGGACGGTGTTTAGGATCTATTTTTTCTATGTAAAAGTTTAACAGAACAACCTGTAGAAAAATATCTGTTTCCCCTCTTAACTGGCTAAACATCTGGTTTAATAGCTTTTGGCCAGAAATTGGCTTATGGCCTTTAGACTGTTTATCATGGCGCTAGACCTGGAAAGGTTGGCGTCTGCTCATTTCTCTTTTAGTTTATTCAGTTTTGCCCAACTATAATAAACAGTGAAACTTGCGCGCTTTTCCTGATTCTCGAAAATTACTGAAGTCATTTCTGTTATGTGCTTATCCATTGCGTGAGTATGAAAAGGGGTTCGGGGGCTAGGGACTTGGGAGTATTTGCTTGAAGTTGCTTGGCCCTTTATTGTTATAGGCTGTATCTAGTATTGTTCTTCTTTTCCCTGATTTCATTGATTTTGTTATTATTTCATCAGTTCTCTTAACTTTCTCGGACCAAGTATCTCATGAGATGACCAGTGGCCTTAATTTCGTTTGCTATATGCAGTTGCTCGAATTGCTCTTGTTAAGCCTGAAAAGGCCAGAGGAGTTGAAGATGTTGTACTCAGAGCTGCCCAAATGGGGCAGATCACGGAAAAGGTGCTCTCTTTTTCTCTATATATTTGTACTTCCGGATTAATAGATTATCCTTTCAGTTGCTTTGAATAATGTAATCTGTGCAGGTTTCGGAGGAGAAACTGATACAATTACTTGAACAAATTAACACCCAAACTACTAAGCAGACAAAAGTAACTGTAAGTCATTGACTCTCTGCTTATCTTTTTCTTTCCTTTTTGTTTAGTCTATCATGTTGAACCCTTGTTCTGAAATTTGATCACTTCTTAGATCCAGAGGCGTCGGAGTGTTCTTGAGGATGATGATTAGAATGCTTCAGCATATTTTAGTCCCTGACTATATGGTGTTTTCAAATTTTTGTAAGACACTTGACTGTGGTTTCAGTGTCTCATCAACTTTGTCAAAATATGCCTGAGGTTTTCCAGTCACATTGAAATTGCTCAGCTTGTAATAGTTTAATTTACACGACTATAATGATGTAAATTAATGAGTGCTTCTGGTTCTTACTCCTTCCTTCAGAAACAGATCAAATATCATACTCTCACCAGATCATTATTGTGTGAAAGGGAAGAAATATGAAATTAATGGAAGCTTAAGAGTATATAAGCTCTGGCGGCCTTTACTTGGTTGAGAGTAAGAGAACCCTTCTGTCAATTATCTGGGAGAAGCTTCCTTCATTACTGGCCATTTAATTATCCGAAAAGGTCCAAATATGCCCTTGTTGAACACATTTGCCCTTCGTTAATACTTTAGCCCCCATATATGCCCTTACCGTCACATAATTGGTCCATATATGCCGTTTCTGAAACGGAATCCACCTAAACTAATTAGCTCTTTCGTTAATTGTACTAAAATGTATTACAAACGCTCTATTTCCTTTTCATTAGTACTTTTTTTTTCTTTACCTTTCTCTTTTCTTTATTCTTTTTTCTTGTCTTCTATTTTTTTTCCTTTTTTCTTTCTCCCATATCCGAGTTCCTTCATTGCTGATGCCTTCTCCATTTTCATCACCAATTTAACTTGATAAAACTCCTGAATTCTTGCTAATTTTACTATCACAAACCCTGTATATTATTCTGATATGAAGGAGATGAAAATTATCGGAGAAATTTTTTGGTGGTGTTAATTGGGTGAAGGTAGGATATGGTTATTCAGATTTTGAAGGTCTTGTTCGATTCAGATTTGAAGCTCCACGGTGAACAACACCTTCAAAATTTGAATAACCATATCCTACCTTCACCAAATTAACTCCACCGAAAAAATTTCTCCGACAATTTTCATCTCCTTCTTTTCAGAATAACCAGAGCCTTCTCGCTTGGAAGGTGTAGGTGGTGTATGTTTGATATTTAGGAATAAAATCACGTGAAATTGGTGACGGAAATGGAGAAGGCATCAGCAAATGGAGGAAATCGGATATGGGAGAAGAAAAAGGAAAAAAAAGAGAAGAAAAGAAAAAAGAAGAAAGAAAAGAGAAAGGTAAAGTAAAAAAAGTTATTAACAAAAAAGAGATAGTGGCAAATGGATGAAATCGGATATGGGAGAAGAAAAAGGAAAAAAAAGAGAAGAAAAGAAAAAAGAAGAAAGAAAAGAGAAAGGTAAAGTAAAAAAAGTTATTAACAAAAAAGAGATAGTGTTTGTAATACACTTTAATATAATTAAAGAAAGAGCTAATTAGTTTGGGTGGATTCTGTTTCGAAAATGGCATACATGGACCAACTATGTAATGGTAAGGGCATATATGGACCACCTATGTGACGGTAAGGGCATATATGAACTTATTTGGATCTTTTCTGTTTAATTGTTTGTGGTCTTATTGAAGGAGCAGAAATTACTGCTATCCGAGGGAGCTTTCAAGACTTTAAATTTTTGCTTGCAATCGGTGTATGCACTTAAATCTAGTAACTTAACTTCAAGAACTACAAAATAAAGAGAGAATTTGCATTACTTAACTATGGGATAGAAGTTTGTTTAAGATACATATCCTGCATTTATTATCGTAATATAAGCATCTATTGTCTCGGTATAGGTTGCTTGTGACTGGGACTTGTTTTCTCATGGGGTGGATGATTAAAGTTGTTCTGGAAGCCACTATATTATTTAAAATCATGATAGATGACCACAATTATCGGAATAGAACAAATGCTGGTATCTATTATTGTACACTAGTAAATTTGTCCACGCTTCGCGCGGTCTTAAAAATATCCATAAATTTACAAAGTCTTAAGAAACATCGATAAACTTACAAAAGGATTAGCAACTGATAATGGATTAGATATTGTTTCCTCATCACTATAAGAAATATTATACTAATAAAAAACTTACATTTTGTTTAATTCATAAAATTTGTTTAATTATATCAAATACTTATATGTGGTGTATAATTAACTATATATTACCAATATAACCCATTTAAGTTTTATCTAATTAAGAAGTTCAAAGAGTATTAATTAAAAATGAGAACTAAAGTTTAGATTAGAATTATGTAAATTCAGCTTAACATTCCTAATTACACAAATAAAAATATTTAAATTATCATTAGTTGAAATTGAGAGAATAAAAATTTATATAAATGAAATACTATTTTTTTTATTAAAACCCAAAAATCTTTAGTAGGAGTACCTCTTCTTCGTTGCGACATAAATTTAAAAAATTGCGGTTTCTAATTTTAATGCACTGTTCTGCTATGTAAGCTTGCTTTTATAAAATATACATTGAATGCATGAGTAACTGCAACATTAATATATTGAGATAATAACACCATTTAAGTTCACCAAAAAAAAAAACACCATTTAACGAATAAAAATCACCACTTTACAAAAACAATTAATATTGACTTAAAAATAAAGTATATGAACCATTCTCAAAACAGAACATTCAAAATAAAAGAAAAATCCCATTAGTTAACAAAATACTACTTTAAGAGAAGGAACCCAAACTAATTTGATTAAATCTAACAATAGAAAAGTACCACCTAACTTACAATTTTATTTTCTTTTTCATACTAAGATGAGACATGTACACCCAAAATACTAAAGTAGATTTTACCCTCCAAAATAGCCGGTGAAACTTTTCAATCATATATAGTAAAAACAAAATCTTAATTACTTTATTTTGTACACTACCAGTTATTTCGTGATACTTGTTTAAATACCAGCAAACAAAACTACATTAATAGCACAAAATGCTTGTGTAGTTGCTTTTTTCAAAAGCTGTTAAGGACTCACATTTAGTTACCCGTATCGTAATAAAAAATTTCTTTTGTACCCAATGAAAATATTCACAAACTTATTACTTTTTCAGAAAAAAAAAAGAAAGATACGTATGATCAATTTACCTATCCTTTTGAAGGGAATTTAAAGAGTAATGAGGGTTAGAAAACTAAAAAAATTGAAGAATAAATGCATAATAAATCTATTGATGGGAACTGTAAGATACACGCTTTGTTAACCACCAACTAAGGGGTCATTTGATACATGAGATAAGAAAAAATCATGGAATAAAATTTGGGATACACTTTATCCCATATTTGGTTTGGGGTATTAGCTAATCTCGGAATAACTTTTACACTATAGAAGATAGGATAACTAGTCCCGTGGAATATCCGACCACATGAGATATCCTAGGATATTCCACCATTGTACCAAACAACCCCTAAGTAAATTGCAAGGAGTAACATTTCTTGTACCTATGTGTAAAATAAAGCAAGATTTCCACTATTACATACATTTTCCATAACAGCAAAGTCAATAAGCAAAATAAAAAAAAAATTTGTTAATAATTCGTTAGCTAAAGATGAAGTAAGAGCAAAGGAGAAAAAAATAAATATATTTAGCTTAGTCTAAAAAAAAAATGTGTGGGTAGTCCGTAATGCAAATGAATCCAGTACATTCTTATGTACTAATCTTTTGTAGTAGAATTGTGATGGAAAGTAGAGAAATACTATCAAATAAGTTAGCCTCTTTCCACAACCCATATACATGATTAAACTTGTATACTTCAATTAAACAATTTATTCAATTTCTGAAATTTCAGCCTATTAACTTTTATACTCTATATTATGTAAAATATCATCAAAAATCTTGAATCACTTGTTCAATAACTCCATCCGAATAGCTTCTTGTAAAAACTCTTTTTTCCTTTACATTACGTCATCAAATAATTTTGATCAGAATGTCAAAAAGAACACCGACATACATATTCAAGGTTTTATGATTTTATGAGAAAAAGAATCTCACAAATTCGAAACAAAAAAAAACACAAATAAAAAGAACATATTTGCTTACCTTGAGAATTGTTTGGAATATGATTTATTGAAATGCTTCACAATTCACAATTCACAATTCATAGATAACAATGTCTTTCAGTCAATTCCTAGTGGAAAGCATTAATAAAATACTTAGCTTTGTCAAAGTATGACTAAATGTATTTTAAAGAAGCCTCACACATAGAATGCAGAAACACACGGGCGTCTCCATAAAATCAGTGGCCTAAAGCCAATTTTTAATAAGATACCTTATACTTTTTTATTAGTATATATACACACACACATATGCAGAAAAAAGTTAGTGTTGCCAATTTTTTCCTACATGTTATTTATAGTATAACATTCTTAAATGATACTTTAACTTCACATAGTAGTATTATTATCTATATTAGTAAGAGAAAACTTAAATAAATAAGATGTTAGACATGTATTTTCAATATGTTACCTTTGATATTGTTGTAAAAAAAGTATTTACTAATATGAAGATTTAATTAATTTAATTCAAACTTCTAAAGTATTTTTAGTGTTAAAGAGTAGATAATCTTTCTTTCTTTCTTTCTTTCTTTTGTCCAATTTTTTTTGTACTTTTTTTTGGTAAACTTTAATATTGTCTAAGTTGAAATAAAATCATAAAATCCATTATTAAGAAATTTTGGAAATCTAAATCAATGCGTTACTAATTTCCTACTCGAGCATTCTCAATCAAATTTTATAGAGTCTCAATTAAAATAAAACGACAATCAGTGAATGTGTTATTTAGTTACCCGATATGAATGAAGCTGGTTGAGTAATAACACGTTCATAGGACAGTGATCTATAAATACTTGTTCATAATTAATCAACACGGCTCAACAGAACTGGTGGCTTAAAACTAAAATATATTAAAAGATCCTAAAATTTCTTTCATAAAATTCAGATATTGAGACAAAAAAAAGTGTGAGAGAACAACATATAATATGTGGGTTAGGCGCACGTTATATGGTATTGAACTATCCCCTATAAAAAATATAGCATGAAGTGAAAATGGTAAAAGGATTAAGCCTATAATCGATCTTGTTTTGAACCTTATGACACGTGTCTCGTGGATTTCGTAGTTTAAAAAAGTGAGACTCAAAAGAACTTGCTTTCTGATATGTGGATCAATCAAATGTGACAAAAAAGAATAGCTAATTTAGAGAATCTGAGTTGAAATTAGAAAGTAAAATAGTAAAAAATATGAATAAAGAAAGAAAAATAGAATTGCTGAGAAGATAAATATATTATTTAATTTAACGAGAGAAATGTTTTATCCTAACTCATTCAATATTACCTCTACCAAATTTTAAAGAAAATTTAAAATATTTTATTAATAATTTTATGAATATAAATGACATATATAATATTATAATATAGCCGTACTTTATATTTTTGGGGCCTTAAATATTTGGAGGCCTAAGACAAAAACTTCATTTGCTTTACCCTAGAGCCGCCCTTGTGCAGAAAGGCATGAGATGGAAAAGTACATTAAGGATTGCAAGGGCCGTTCGACAGGAACTGTTGTCATGGACTCTTGGTAAATGCATTAAAAATGAACCGTTTCATCTTTCCTTAAATGATGTAACTTTTGGATTTTTTTAAATATATTACAACAATTAAAAAATAGTGAAAACCAAAAAAATCGAGAAATTAGATAAATCGAAATCCTAGATTGCGAGAGTGCCACATCAGATTTTTAGTGCCCAACTTTATATTTATATATAGATTATTGGTCGGAGACACTTTTGACTTATAAGGTGATTTTTAGTCCTGAGATAAAGTTGAGTTAACAAGTTGGTTTAGCCGCAGGGCTTATAGCTGAATAAAGTTTGTGTCATTATCTTATTACTTCAGAAAGAAAGAGTAGCTAAGATCACACGCATCTTTTAAATATTCAGAAGAATAACATGCAAACCTTTTTTTCCGAAAAGGTAAACCGTGTCAGTCAGCATCTATCATATTCAATTGTCAAAATACTTTGTCAGCCCCTTAAAGTTGTCGACATTTTTCACTTACACATTTCATTTTAAGTTCGTTTCAGTTGAACACTCTAACCACATTCTAAATACGTCATTTAGATACAATTTGGCATAATACGTGTATTACACTTGTAGACAATAAATTGCATCGAGAAAATAAAATCAAGACCGAAAAATATTACAACGATCGTAGTATTTGATTTCAAATAATTTGAGTGTACAATCTTTATGAATCTTCTGATTCTTCTTTCCAATAATAAATAAATTCAAGGGCCCTTGAGCTTGATCTTGAATCTATATTTGTTTCCACTGATGATGATCTTGGATTCAGCTAGCACGGACTTTGATTTGAACTCGCACTCCTTGAATCTTGATTTGTTTTTCGTTCTTGAGCTTGAACTTGATTTGTTCTTCGTTCTTCAACTTCAACTTAATTTCTTGAACTTGAACTTGATTGCTTGAAGCTTGAAACTTGTGGAGGAATTTGCAACGTTTGATCCACGAGCTCTTTCTTACTTCTTATTATAACTTCTGGTCCCTTTTCTGGGTTATGAAGACCTCTAATTATAGTTGTGGGAGGGAAGAGTTATGATAAAACAAACTCTTTCCGACCAATCAAATTGAAGTGTGACAAGACTGCATTTGATTGTCTAGAACATGTCACTTGCACACGTGGCACGATTTCATTGGCCTTTTAATGTGGCTTGGCATGCCTTATCATTTTGACATGTGACATGATCCTATTGGCTCTTCCGTTTGACTTGGTGTGCCGCATCATTTGACACGTGGTACTGAATTGGGCCTCTAGGAAGATGACATGTTGGACTTAGTGAAGTGGGCTCATTATTTGTAGCCCCATTAAATGGCCTAGCCCAATAGATTTGGACCTATTTATTTAACACATATGTATTGGAGTTATATAATTAATTCAATTATAATATTTATTTGGCCTAATATACATTTAATTGAGTTTAAATCCAAATTTCTTATGAATCTAAGTTCAATAAAATTTTAAATACCTACAAATACCCCTACTTCACGATTTGTTGGAATGTAAATGTATTGAACTCCAAAAACAAGGCTTGAAGTAATACGTTAAAGCAACCAGACTTAATACACTTAAGAATCTTTTCATTCTTTTTGAAAGTTTCACGTGCCTCCCTAAGTTGATGAGCTACTAGTGTTAAGCTTCAAGGAACTTTGTCCTTATAAAAAAAAAGAAAAAGAAAAATTAAAATCATTACACCGTTGTAATGAAAATTGTTGCCAAGATCAAAGTTGACTTGTCATGTGCCACGTGAGTTTGGTAACATCGTGCAAATCATAATTCTGTTATTCCAACTAAGGAGACAGGCGTTGCATGGGAAAGAAATAAAGAAGTCCAATTCCCACAATAACTCTATGTCCTCCACTTTAAATCGTATTTGGAATAGGAAAATTGACCGCCTCACAGTAAATACTTTCGATCCCACATCGAGATAACTCCTCCAGACAGCCGTTATTCGATTATTATATATAGCAGCATAGTCTTCAATTATTAACATCAAGACGCATTCTTTGCATCAACTCTCAAGTCCGATTTGCAAAGACCGGAGAGGTAACAAACTCTTTTTTGCTGCATTTTCTGTCTTTTTTTTTATAGGTCAAACGAGAAAGACATATTCTTGTTCAATAAGATGATCTAGAAACGAAGAAGGTGACCCTAGAGTGTAAAGGGAAGGGTACTCATCCGGTGACCCTAGGGTGTGAAGGGATGGGTACTCATCCCCGCCCAAATATCGGAGAGATAACTCTCGAGGTGACCCGACTATCGGAGAGATTACTCTCAAGGTGGCTCGACTATTGGAGAGATTACTCTCAAAGTGGCCCGACTATCGGATAGATAGATTATCTCAAGGTGGCCCGATTATCGGAGAGATTACTCTCAAGTTGGCCCGACTATCGGAGATATTACTCTCAATGTGGCTCGACTATCGGAGAGATTACTCTCAAGGTGGCCCGACTATCAGAGAGATTTCTCTCAAGGTAGCCCGACTATCGGATAGATTACTCTCAAGGTGGCCCGACTATCGTCCCATTGAAAACACTGGTTTAACATGGAGGCTTGCCCCCTCTAAGTCATATGAAATCCAAAATTCAATTAGAAAAATGATATTTCAGCCCACTTTCAAGTGCTGGTTGAATGAATTACTTCCATCATACTTCATTTGGACAACGATTGGGATAATATGTATCTTTTCAACTTATACGACTGAATTTAGAATGAAACTCTAAGTTGCCTACGTGCCTTGGTGAAGAGGATCAAGTCATACCATAGTTCAGAATGAGTGATTCTTTTATCTCCCAACTTTTGCCTAGGTCGCCTCTTTTGAGGTTTTCGACCTAGCAGACTTTTTTTATGTCCTAACTTTTGCCTAGGCTGTCTCTTTCGAGATTTTCAACCTAGTGAACTTTTTTTTTTAATGTCCTAACTTTTGCCTAGGTTGCCATTTTTGAGTTTTTCAACCTAGCGGACTTTTTTATATGTGCCGTACATAGTTTAGACTCATGCGGGCCAGAAGTGTAGGAACATGCAGTTTAGGCTCGTGTGTCAAGGAGCGTTGCAATTTCAAGGATAGTACTTTTTCAAAAACTTGCCATTGATATGGCCGATTCTTATGCCATCTGCATCAACCAGCTTGAGTAAGCCCCACTTGAGTAAGCTTCTTGTACGACATATAACCCATCTCATTTGAAGTGAACTTCCCTACAGGTTTATGGGAAGTAATAATGGGTCTTCGTATGGAAAGGACTTGATCTCCTACTTGAAAGGATCTTTGGCGAACTATTTTATTGAAGGCGCGAGGCAATCGAGCTTGATAACATTCAAGACTCCGTTGAGCTTCCAATCTCTTTTCATCAATAGAATCCAACTCTGCCAATCAAAATCGAGTATTTTCTTCATCAGTGATCTCTTCCGAATAGCTAATCGTAATGAAAGTATTTGACGCTCGAGTGGCAAAACGGCTTCGACTCCATATACAAGTGAACAAAGGGTCGCTTGTGTTGGCGTGCGGTGAGTTGTCCTATATTCCCACAGAGCTTCTTCCATACGGCCATTCCAATCTCGTTTAGATTTGGAGACGACTTTCTTTAACAAGTTACATAGAGTCTTGTTGAATGCCTCAGCTAGACAATTGGCGATATCATTGGACATCGAAGAGTTACGTCTAGTTAATAAGATGTTCGACTATCAAATAGGCAAATCCAAGGAAGTTTATATTGATGATATGCTAGTTAAGTCCCTGCGCGCAGAGGACCATTTGACCCATTTGCAGGTGACATTCGACATCCTTAGAAAGTACGACATGAAGCTCAACCCCGAGAAATGCGCTTTTGGAGTCGACTCGGGCAAGTTTTTGGGCTTCATGGTATCGAACAGAGGTATCGAGATCAACCCCGATAAAATCAAATCCATTGAGGAAATCACCATGATGAACAATGTGAAAGCCGTGCAACGGGTGACCGGACGGATAGCTTCCCTAGGTCGATTTATCTCGAGGTCATCAGATTGGAGCCATCACTTCTTTTCCCTATGCAAAAAGAAGAACAACTTCGCATGGACCCCGGAGTGCCAGCAAGCCTTGGAAGAATTAAAACGGTATCTCTCGAACCCACCCTTGTTCCATACTCTAAAGGAGGATGAAACAATCTACTTGTATCTGTTCGTGTCTGAAGTAGCGCTAAATGGCGTGTTGGTTCGAGAAAAGCAAGGTACGCAATTTCCTGTCTATTATGTGAGTCGGACCCTAGGAGATGCTGAAACCAGGTACCCACATTTGGAAAAATTAGCTCTTGCATTAATAAACGCATCAAGGAAATTAAAACCATATTTTCAATGCCATCCTATATGTGTACTGACTACATACCCGCTTCGAAGTATCTTGCATAAGCCCGAATTATCGGGCAGATTGGCCAAATGGGCCATCGAACTTGGAGGATATGATATCGAATATCAGCCTCGAACGGCTATCAAGTCTCAAATTTTGGCAGACTTCGTGGCCAACTTCGCGCCTACCCTCGTACCCGAAGTAGAAAGGAACTCTTGCTAAAAACGGGTACGTCATCGGGGGTTTGGACCCTCTTCACAGATGGTGCCTCGAATGTGAAAGGATCCGGGCTCAACATCGTTTTGAAACTGCCTATGGGCAGTGTTATTAGGCAATCTATCAAAATTCTAAATTAACTAACAATGAGGCCGAGTATGAAGCCATGATTGCAGGTCTTGAACTAGCCAAGGGCCTTGGAGCAGAGGTCATCGAGGCAAAGTGTGATTCCCTTTTGGTAGTAAATCATGTAAACGGAAGCTTCAAGGTTCGAGACGATCAAATGCAAAGGTACTTAGACAAACTTCAAATGACATTGCACCACTTCAAGGAATGGACACTGGACCATGTACCTCGAGAACAGAATAGCGCGGCCGACGCACTTGCAAACTTGGGGTCATCGGTCGAAGAAGACGATATCGTCCCGGGGGCTATCGTCCAACTAACGAAGTCGGTGGTTGAAGAAGGCCATGCAGAGATTAATTCAACAAGTTTAACGTGGGATCGGAGGAATAAGTACATCGATTACTTGAAGCATGGGAAGCTCCCGCGGACCCAAAAGAGTCAAGAACACTTCGAGCCAAAGCAGCTCGATTCTCGCTCGATGAAAATGGAACGTGGTACAGAAGAACCTTCGATGGACCACTGGCAGTATGCTTGGGACCCGGGGACCCGAAGTTCTTATTCTCATACGAAGTTCTTACTCTAACAAACCGGCTCATACTACCCTGATCTTTGGGTTCGTTAGTGCTGGCGAAAGAGGACTTCTTTGTTCGGCATTGCAGCTTGATGAGCCTTCGAAATAACTGGGGCCGATACAACCGAACCAGGTGGCTGAGGGTGAATTCCAAACCCTCAGCCTTTTCAGAAAAATACCGCAACATAATCACGATGCGCCAAAAACAAGGGTGGACTTGATCGAGGGTGACTTTGTACGTCTTGCAGAAGTCGATCACCACTGGATCGAGGGGACCCAGTGTGAAGGGGTAAGTGTAAACACTCAAAAACCCCTCCTTGAGGGTAGTTATGATTTCATCAGGCCTCGGGATCTGAACCTCGACCTCGTCTCCCCACCGACAATCCTTCTTTACTTCCTTGGTGAGCTGCTTCGTTATCAGGCTAATGTATCGGGATACGTGCTCGCATCGGCCTTCGACATCGGGAGGATTCTCGATACCGAAGTCTTTCTTGATGATGCAATCACCGGGGTGATTTCCTTAAGTGTTGGCGGCACCACTGGTTTGGCCGGCCGGGAGGCAGATGAAGATGATGCTTTATCCGTTTTGGGGACTGTCTTGGAAGTTTTGGCCATGGTTATAAGCTAAGTATTACGGGTGCGCAAGGAAGTGTTTCAGGCAAGAGCTTGGTGTTTTTCCGGCGCTTAAAGAGGCGGAGGAAATAAGTGATAGAAGAAAGAGATGAAGATGGCAAAGGGAAGAAGAAAGAGTAAATTTCTTTACTTGGAGGAATCGCCTCATATTTATAGACGGGCAATGACGGTTAGGCGGCTTTAGTGGCCGACCAATGCTGGCATGTATTCAATGTTTTTGGGGAAGCGGACCGAGAGGACGTTTCGGTCGCTCCAAACGCTTTCATCACGGGGATGACATCATCACTAAGGACTTCGGGAATACAAATCGTTTCATATCATTTCATTCTAAGAAACGCGGGGACTATATGTATACGGTCAAAATCAAGGAGCCCGATTTTGAAGTCTTAAATTGGGCTATGAGTACGAGTCTGGGCGAATCGAAGTAGGGGTCGGACCCGGCTAAAGGACACATACCTCGAGGAAGCAGATCAAAGGGCTGGCACGACGTACATCGAGGGCAGCACAGTCTCAAAGGCACTCAAGAAAGAGCGAAAATTTCTCAAGGACACGTGGATCAAGGCTTAAATTATAGGATAAGATTTATACAAAATGGTACAGGTCCGTACTAGGTTGTTATACACCTGTACCAATAGAATTCTTTACCACAATAAAGAATGTACTAGATTGGGGTTTTTTACCCCTATATAAAGGGGACCCCAATCATTTGTAAAGGACATGACTCACTGCAATAGAACATTCCACTCTACTTTTCTTATTTAACGTGCTCAACAATTATTCTTCAGCTTTATTGTCTTTACTTTATTCTTTATTGTTCTTAGCTGACCTCGAGGTCCCTGGGATAACCAAGCTCGAGGCTCCCTATTGCTCCAACAACACTGATTTGGTTCACCAATTCTTCTTACTTAAGCTTAATATTACTTGTATAATGACTAGTATTAGAATATATCACATATCTTTAAAACCACAAATTATCTTTAATTGTTACTCACATTTTTAAAGGTAAACAATATCATAAGTAAAACCATAGGAAATAATTCCGGATAATAATGTTTCAATCTTTAAAGAAAACAAAAAGTCAACCCAAAAAAGTCAACCTCGGCCTCGCACCTGGGAACCCGACAAAATTCACAAAAATCTGAACACTTATTCTGATACAGTCCAACCATACAAAAATTATCCAATTCCGACATCAAATCAGCCTTCAAATTCTCATTTTACATTTTTGAAAGTTTATACAATAATTCTTATTTTCTCCCATTCAAATCACTAATTTAATGTTAATAATAAAGATGGAATCACGAAATATAATTAAATCCGAATAAAGAACACTTACCCCAAACCAACACGTGAAAATCCCCTCCAAAATTGTCCAAATCCGAGCTCTCTAACTCAAAAAGTGTTACATATCAAAAGCCCTCGAAATAGAGTACTTATATTCTGCCCAGTGATTCCTTACGCGTTCGCAGAACAATCCTCGCGATCGCGAATAACAAAATGTTGCCCAGTGAAAATAAAGCTTCGCATCGTGGCACACACCTCGCGAATGCGATGAGGCTTCGCGAACGCGTGTAGACAATCGCGAATGCGGTGAGTAAAAGTCCACCAGATCCCAGCTCCAGGTGGGAAAGCGGACACCGGACAGCTAAAGCATTGCGAACGCGTGCCCACAATTGCGTCTGAGATGAACAAAATCTCTGAGCTCCAAGAAACCTTTCGCGATCGCGTCTTCATCTTCGCGATCTCTCTGAGCTCCAAGAAACCTTCGCGATCGCATCTTCATCTTCACGATCGCGAAGAACAACAGGCACATCAGCAAATCAGCAGTCCAAAAACATGAAGAAATAGCCTGTAGCCTATCTGAAACACACCCGAGGCACCAGGGACCCCATCGAAACATACCAACATGTTCCATAACATAACGCGGACCTGCTCGAGGCTTCAAATCACATCAAGCAACATTAAAACTACGAATCACACCTCATATCGAACTTAACGAACTCATGAACTATCAACTTCTACAACTCGCGTCGAATCATATCAAATCAACCCAGAATGACGTCAAATTTTGCATGTAGGTTCCAAATGACACAACGAAGCTATACCAACTCCCAGAATCGAAATTTGAACTCGATATCAACAAAGTCAACTCCCGGTCAAACCTCTCAACCTTTCAAACCTTCAACTTTCCAACTTTTGCCAAAATGCATCAAATCAACCTACGGGCCTCAAAATCCAAATCCGGACACATGCCTAAGTAAAAAATTACCATACGATGCTATTGGAATAATCAAAACACTCTTCCAGAGTCATCTACCCAAAAGTAACACTATTCCGGAGTCATCGACACAAAAGTCAAACTCGGGTCAACTCTTACTGCTTAAGCTCCTAAAGCAAGAATCATCCTTCCATATCAATCCCGAATCATCCAAAAACCGAACTTGACCACACACACAAGTCGTAATACATGATACCAAGCTGCTCGAGACCTTAAGCTACCGAACGGGATGCTAATTCTCAAAATGACCGATTGGGTCGTTATATTCTCCCCCTCTTAAACAAACATTCGTCCTCGAACATGCCAAGAACCGTTTCGAAGTCATCAAATCACAGCATGACTCACCATACATATACTCGCAGGTGATCCCACGTCACCTCAATCCACATATGCCCGACAACACCATCTCAACTGAAAATTATTCCTTACACCCACACTAATAAGCCTTAGAACCAAAATTTTCACCATCCGAATCTTCCCAAATGACCCAATTCCCGTATAAACACACTATATCAACTTCAACCAGCTATCACAGCTCATGAATACGCCCACAAGGTATGACCACCCGATGTAACGCATCACACATATGCTCATAATAATATCTCTGGCCACCGTAGCTGCCCATAATTAAATTTGCCACCGGGTTAACCTCATAGCGGCTAGAACCCTATTCCAAACCCTCACAACGCTGACAACGATGCAAGAAACATGAAGATTCCATAACCATTTACTCAAATCAACAAGTCACATCTCATGCCACATGGGCACACACCTCGCAAGCTAAAATCCAATAAGCACAATGCGAATATGACTGGATAAAACACATGAAAGAACTACCACACAAGCCTAATAGGCACAACTCCCTATCAGTATCATACTACGAATCAATTCCACAAGGGAGAATCAAAACATATAAACTAGTCACAAGGATATCATCCTAATATAACTCCACCGCGGCATGCAGCCCGGTTCAAACTTATCAAACCGCATGAAAACGCGAGGATCCCATCCTCATCTCTGAATCACAAGTAGAATACACATCATACCAACCAAAACCTTTCGCTAATTCAATTTTGCGAAACAAAATCAACCACGTAACGAACTTCCCGTACCGGTAGAGCATCTAAAGAACCAATCATAACCAAACCATCCTGAATTCACATCATAACCTACCGTAATGAGTAATAGAAAGTAACTTCTAGTCTCATGCCTCTCAATAGTGAACAAAACAAAATGATAGACATGAGCTACCACTATAGAATTTCCCAACAGGGGTAAATACATAAGCAGAGTACAAGTTCACAAAACTCACCCATATGAAGCAAGATAGGAGGAATCACCCTAATAAGCAGATTCGAATCAAAATAAGAATGATGCAACTTTATAACAAATCGAAACCATTCATGTAATGGCACCATCTGGTGAAACGTCCTCAGCCCTACCATAGAAAGCATATCAACAGGCCGGGCCTCCCATCTAGGGCACACTCTATCCGCCTGTCCTCCACCCCTAGCTGGCTGCGTAGGTAGGGTAGTAACTGGAATGAGGCCCATAGCTTGAGTGCTTTGATGAAATCCGCCTCTCTCGAGTCTAAGACAATCTATCATGATGTTCCTGGTATCACCACACTCATAACAACCCCTCTGCAAGTGTGGATGCTCGTGCAGAGTTGTGCTTGATAACTGGAATAATCGCTGTAGGAACCCCGTGCCGGTGGTACCCTAAAAGATGACTACCCTATCAAGTACCCTAACTAACTGGAGCACCACGAGTAGTCTGAAGTGGTGACTAGACTGGCCGACTGCCCGAGCCTCCGCCATAATGGGCCATAGCTGAAGAGTAGAATCCACTGAATCCTATAGAACCTTGAGACCTCTTGGCCCTCCCTCTCCTCACCCCTAATACGCTCTAATCTCCTAGCAATATCCACAATCTGCTACAATAGAGTATTAGTCTCCAACTCTCAAGCCATGCTGAATCTAAGGCCATAATTGAGCCCCTCGATAAATCTGCGGGCTCGCTCTGTGACTGTAGGAACCAAAGTAGGTGCATGATGGGATAACTCACTGAACCTGATGGCGTACTCTGACACCATCATGGTGCTCTAATGCAAGTGCTAGAACTTTGTGCGCCACGTATCCCTAAGGCTCTGGGGAACAAAGACATCCCTCAAAACATCTCTGAAAATGAGCCCAAGTTGGTGGTGTTGCATTGGCTGGTCTACCCCCTCATAAACTTGCCACCACTGATATGCTGCCCCCCGACAGCTGAAATGTAGTAAAAGCAACTCCTCTCACCTCCACAATGCCCATGGTGCAGAGAATACAGTGAAACTTCTCTAGAAAGCCTCGTTGATACACAACGATCCCAAATCCATAGCTCAATGCAGAAGATCCTAGCACGAACCACGTAGCCTAGAAGCTCATAAACCACCGTATTTCCTCTAAAGCACCCCATAATGCCATGACCGAGATACCCTCCCTGAAAAGACTTTTTGTGAGTCTGAATTTGTTTCTCTAACCTCTTTGATACTGAAGTGTAAAATTATTAATGATGCAAAATACCGCAAGTCCCAACATTATCCCATGCAAATCTCAGATCTTAATCATATATAGATTCCGGGGAACCCTTCAATACCACATATAAATCGTAGGCCAGAACTGATATAATACATGACCCTGCAATCTGATCATCAATAGTGGACTACCCCACTTGACGCGAAGCCATAGGACACAACATCCGATGATCCACAATACTAACCCTTGTGGCTTATACAACACCAATAATGAGATACCCAAATCATCTACTAAGAGCACGTCCATCCTCGTGACAGTCAAACTCACTTCTTCTAGTACCTTGAATGATAATATGTAACTTTCAGTTAGTAGAAATCCCATACGAACTACAGTCTCTAATACCACCCATTATCCTCAAATCACCATCCACCTCATAACCCTACCACGATAGCGATGTAGGTAACCAATTAAATCTTCCCAAGTTCGTACTTATCAACTAGGTGTCAGAACCCGCTGTACCCCTACGTGAACAACTGACTGGTCTCTCAATACATCCGTATCCTCAGTCTGGATGACATGTTGAGACAATGTTTTAGCATCTCTGGCTCTCACGTAGCCCATCCACAGCATCACGAACCATCAGCGCATAACTAATACCAAGTGCGTAATATCATACACCAGTAGATGCAAAGGAATATAAGATATATGCTTCAAGATTAATCAATTCCGCATGATAAGTAATGAAGAAGTGGAATTTCCTAATAGTTTCGTAGCCTCTCGAAGATAAGTACAAAAATCTCCATACCGAACCGCAAGACTCTAGTAAACATGCTTATGACTCGTGGCACCTATGAACCTAGAGCTCTGATACCAACTTGTCACGACCCTAATTTTCCACCTTAGGACGTCATGATGGCACTTAATTGCAATACATTAAATAATACCACCTTAGGACTAGGTAAGCCTAACACATACTGATTATTAATGGAATTTAACTAACTTAACTACAATACATTACTTAATATCTGTAACAACATAGTTGAAACAACATCAATTATAAAACCCCAAAACCAGTAGTACAAGTCATAAGTTATTCTAAGAGTGACTAGAAATAACAAATGCATCACTGTCCCTGAATAGTAATAGACAATGGAAATGAAATACAATAGAAGGTGACTCGGGGCCTGCGAACGTCGAGCATGTATACCTTGGAGTCTCCAGCCGCACAAACATAAGTCTTAAAACCAACTCGATTGGAAGTACCTGGACCTGCACAAAAAATGTGTAGAAGCGTAGCATGAGTACACCACAGCGGTACCCAATAAGTATCAAGCCTAACCTCGGTAGAGTAGTGGCGAGGACAGGTAAAGACACCTACCAAACATGTAAACCTATACAGGATATAACATAAATCTAACAATGGAGAGAACATCAATGTAAGGCCAACAACAGAATGATCACAAATTTACAACCAACAGTGAAAATAATAGTGTTCGTGTCCAAAGTTGAACAAAGCCCTAACTTCTAGGGTTTGCTGCTTTTCTCAGGCCTGTCGAGGTTAGTTATGATGCTTGCTGAGTACATGGGGTCTGTTGTACTCATGCTACACTCTACACTTAATTGTGCAGATCCAGGTGTCGGACCCAGTCATCGGTAGCAGAGTTTGCTAGCTAAGTTTATCATCGAGAGATGAGGTAGAGCTGCATTGTTGTCTTGGTGTCTCTTCCATATTGTAGTGTTGTCCTTATTTAAGACAATATTGCTATTTAGCTTTCTGACTTGTATTTTCTTTCAATTTTAGCGCTCATGACTTTGTGTTTACCAGTTATGGGGATTTATCATATAATGGTCTCATTATGCTATGTTAAGGTTTTATACTAATTTTTTAATTGTGTCATTTCTGCTATTTCGGTTCACTATTGTTATGTCCGGCTTGCCTAGCAAGTGTGTTAGGCGCCATCACAACTGGTTGGGATTTTGGGTTGTGACAAGATTTCAAACAGATGATGTATCTTTCCTCAAACTAGAGTTGTACTCTTATTCTTAGTAGCTCGTGACTTGTACTACCAGTCTGTGTGATGGTTGAATTGAGCTATTTCATTCATTATCTATATTAGTTTCTATTGACTTATACTGTTGGACTTATCTAGCGGGTTGAGTTAGGTGCTATCACGATTTAGTGTAATTTTGGGTCGTGATATCATTCATCAATATATTATTATTAAGATTGTGTTGATATTATATATCATGTGCTGGTATCCTTTGAATGATATAAGTGTGTCAAACAAGTCGCGAGATCGGCTCTCTCATACGAGTAATCGCCTCTAACATCGAGAAACGTGCAGAGATGAGACCTATTAAAACCTTGATTAGTGCAAGGTTATGTATATATTTGGATAAAAATGGTCGGTCTTGAGTAGAGCTCAGAGTAATGGATTCCACCATCCTTTTGACTTGTTTTACAAGCCAAATACTTGTTTCTCAAAGGTTGGATTTGTGAATTGTTTGAACCAAAAACTCGGGTTAGACATCTAGAGGTGTCTTGACTAAGATCTGTACGGTGTTGAACGAGTAAAATAATGAGACACACGCGTTAATATGTTTCATACCACATGTCCTAGCGGCCAGTGGGATAATAGAAGAATGAATCCCTCCTTCTTATTGGGTGAGACCCTAAAAAGTTATATTAACTTTTATTGAATGCCCTTTAACCTTTTACTGTTTCTTGAAGTGCCAATCAATGCTGCTACTTTAGCATGTCACTAATAGCCATGAGTGATTCAACAATGCAGTGCATGTCTAAGATAGCTGTTGATTTAGAATGTATAGATTCGAGTAAAAAGGGAAGACAACAAAAATATGTAATTTAACTTGTATCCACATGTCGACCATTGTACTTACCATGAAGGTGTCAAGTGTAATTGTGGGTGCAATGTTGTACATGAACTCGAGTTCACCTCTTTTGAGGATGAGGGATCGGATAACTAGCTACGGAGTAGCAACTGATGTCTAGGGTATTGCGAGTAATAAGATCCTCTTGTTTAATGTGAATTCTTTCCTCATGTGATTGAATTTCTACATAGAGCTATTGTGTAACCTTGATAGTATATCTCTTGATGCTCGTTGGTCACATGAACTATTTATCCATATGAATTATATGTGTTATTGATATGATAGTTTTTGGGTCTATCCCATCCTGTGCGAAGTGGGAGATGTTAGAAATTGGGTCATGTGTTGCTCACGTGGGCTAACCCGACCTAGTTAGGAGCAAAAAGATAAGTGTGAGTTGTTAAGGGAAGTTACAACACCCACCAAAACTACCTCTAAACTAACGTGTATAAACTGTCCCCATCCCGCAGCCGGCCGATCTGCTGCCTTAACTTTAGAAAGATCGATTTTTGTTCAACATTTTTTTCCTAGATGTAGGGAAAGTAAGAGAAGAGTGAATGAAGACCCAAGCCAAGCCATCCTGGCTTTCACTCCTCCAGTTAGATTATTCTGCTTTGTCTCACCCAGGCAGCCTATCCGCTTTCCTTTCATTCAGCTGCCCTCAACCGCGCTATAGGGACTTCTCAGTGCAGGTGGGGTAAGACTCTTTAAATGTGAACTTCTTGAATTAAACAATGTGATGCATTTAGAGACTCCGAGCCCTGCGGGTGTAGTGGCAGGTATACCTTGAAGTCTCCGTAGCAAATCTCCAATAGCTAGCTAACGGCCGACACGCTCAGAGGTACCTATATCTACACAAAAGATGTGCAGAAGCGTAACATGAGTACACCACAGCGGTACCCAGTAAGTATCAAGACAACCCTCGATGGAGTAGTGACGAGGAACAATCGAGACACCTACAAGACATAATAACTTGTGCAAGTATTAGTATAAACTAACAGAGGAACCAATATCAATATTAACTAAACATGGAAAGAATAACAATATGACACTAGCAAATGGAAAGTAGAATAAACAAATAGCAATAAGGAGTAAACAGGTGATAACGTCGCAAAGTAATCAGAACACAGTTAAAGTACCAATGAACTCAATTAAGGAAAACAAATGACAACCAAATAATTAACCATTCTTCCACAAGGTTTATACAAGAATCAACACCGGGTACTACACCTCATAATCACAAGTCACGGGTCCTAAATCACGAATCATAATCACATAGCATCTCGTACCCACATTACCAATCACAACCGCACGGACAACTCACGTGATGCATTGGCCACTCACGTGCTAATAACCATTATTGCCTCAGATCTGCATGGACAACTCACGTGCCAATGGTAACAATACCTCATATCCGCATGGAAAACTCACGTGCCAATTGTAACAATACCTCATATCCGCACAGACAACTCACGTGCCAACAGTTCAATCCACGCACAGAAGGCAGGTATACAAGAATTCACGTACATGATCAATAAACATCAAGATTCATAGGACTAATATAGGTGACATGTTACGGTGTATGCTTGTGCAAGTGTACTATCACAATTCAAGTTAACAGGTAAAATCAGAGATATCGAGTAGCACAGTGGAAACAACATAACAAAACTCGTAATATGCATGACGCACACAAGAAGGTCACACCACCACACAAATATCATTAATAACAATACCCCTAGGCCATCACAAATCATTTCCAACATCGCCCCCTTGTCTCGCCACGTGAGCAACAATAAAGTAAATGACCGCCTTGTCTCGCCACACACGCATAGATAATTATCACACCTTCTCTCGCCACATGTGCAAACCCAACATATATAGACCGCCTTGTCTCGCCGCATGTGAAAATATCAAGAATAATAATAGAACTGGAAACTTTGAAAACACCCGACAATCATCTCAACAATTCCACATAAGCCAAAAGAAATATTACAATACAATATAACAACTCGCGCCACATGCGCTCATATGACACACTATTTCCATAACAACAATTCCAATACCACAACCACGCATAGCCCACAGTTCAACAATACTGAGTACAACAACAAAGAAAATAACAGAGAGTACGACAAGTAAATCAACATAAGAATTTCAACAACACAATGTAACATAAGAATAAGCTCAACAATGACAGAGATAACAAGTAATAATGACTTTAAATAAGAATAACTCAACAATGAAAGAGATAAGATGTAGTACAACTTCAAATAAGAATAAATCAACAATGGAAGAGATAACATGATAATAAAAGAAGCAACAACTTCAATTAAAGCATATAAAAGTATATTTGACAATAAGAGATAGAACATGTACTGATAACTTCAATTAAAGCATGTAAGAGTAAATTTAACAATGGAGGATATAACATGATAGGGAAACTTCAATTTAATGTACACAAAAAACCTAAGTGTCTAAACTGGTCAAATTTCCACATATAAGGCCGTGTACACACTCATCACCTCGTATACACATCTTTCACGTAATTCAAATAGTGCAATCAAACCAATCCCTACGGGGTATTTTTCCCATACAAAGTTAGGAAAGAAACTTAACTCAACTAGGCCAAATCAACACTAAAAAATAGCTTTTCCTTTACAATTCACCTCCACTCGGCTCAAATCAAACAAAAATCGACTTTATAACATCAAATAATGCAAGAGAAATCAATTCCAATAAGTAAAGCTATTATCTTTGTATAATTCCTCAAAAGTCAACAAATATCAACGTCGGGCCCACCCAGTCAAGACCCGGGTCCAAGGGTAGGTCTTGAATACCATAATCCCACGAGTCCATATGTATTTTGTTTCAAAATTCGAGTCGAATTCGACTCTCAAATCCCAAATTTTCTTTTTTCAAAGCAAGACAAAGTTTTCCCAAAATTTTACTTTGATTCTCAATATTTTGATATTAAATCTCATATATAATCATGTAATATAATTAGAAATTGATCAAAATCAGTTACCCAATGATTGTATAGGAAAATACACTCTCCAAATCGCCTCCTACCGAGTCTAGGATTTGAAAAATGAGACCAAAATCCCGTCTTCTAGCCCTATTGTTCAGGCGTAGGTGTCACAAATGCAAACCCCGTAAATGAAAAAAATGATCGCAAAAGCGACATCCATCACAACCCTGCTAATGTCGCAAATACGAACATTGAGTATTTCGTAAACACGGCCAAATGATCGCAATTGCGATCTTGCCTAGCCCAGACCCGATCGCAAAAGCGAAAAACATATTTGCAAATGCGAACCTAACAGACCCTAGTGAAATTCGTAAATGCGACTCCCACCTCGCAAATGCGGAGATCGCAAATGCGGAGGTCGCAAATGCGAACAAAATCTTGAATTTGCGAGACCTGCAGCACCTGTTCAAAAACCAGCAAAACTGGAACTCTTCCAAAGACTCCGAAACGCATCAGAAACTCACCCGAGCCCTCGGGGCTCCAAATCAAACATCCGCACAAGTATAAAAATATCATACGAACTTGCTCACATGATTAAAATACCAAAATAACATCTAGAACAGTGAATCGGACATCAAATTGCATGAAAATATAATTGAAACTCAAGAACTTTTAAAAACACAACCACGCGTCTGATTCTTATCAAATCAACTCGGAATGATGCAAAACTTTACAAACAAGTTTCAAATAAAAAAGGGACCTATTCCACCTCCCAAAATTGAAATTCGAACCCAATAGTCATAAAGTCAAACCATAGTCAAACATAAGAAATTTGTTAACCTTGAAATTGTCAACTTTCGACAAAACAAGCCAAATCAATCTAGGGACCTCCGAATTCAATTCCGGATAAATGCCCAAGTCTAATCTCAAAACACGAACCTATCCGAGCCATCAAAACACTGTTCTGAGGTTATTTTTGTCACGCCCTAACCTCGGGGAGCGCGACCGAAAACAAAACACCCTTTTCAAGGATTTGAAGTGCAACATAAATGTGAAAAATCAAGGAAACAAATGAAGAGTTAATAGTTGTTAAAACCATAGCAAAATAATTTAAAGCTTTCATAAACATTTATAAATTTCAAGTGGGGAATCCTCTATGAGACCTCTATCACAATGCCACAATCTCTACACAAAGCGGCCCCGCCGCCTCGCCTCAATGTGTGCGGGTGGAGGTGTGCTCATAATACCACAATCTCAACACAAAGTGGCCCCACCGCCTCACCCCACTATGTGCGGGTGGAGGTGTATTCACAATCATATTCTCTACACAAAGCGGCCCTGCCGCCTCACCCCAATATGTGCGAGTGGAGGTGCATTCACAATCACATTCTCTACACAAAGTGGCCTTGCCACCTCACCCCAATGTGTGATGGTGGAGGTGTATTAACAATCACATTCTCTACATAAAGCGGCCCCGCCACCTCACCCCAATGTGTGCTGGTGGAGGTGTATTCACAATGCCATACTCCGGATTCCTAAAACGGTAATAGTTGTACAACAAATTTCTTTTCAAATTAACCACTTGGCACCTTTGGCCTTCACAAGTATAAGTTCATAAGATTTCATCATATGAGACTTAAGTATTTGATTACATTGATTTTGTACAAAGTTTTCTTCCCAAAATGGGTATAACATAACTAAGTCGAAATAAAAAATCATTAACACATGAGGGTTCAGACACGTTATTGTCACGCCCCAAAAATCGAGGAGCGCGACCGGTGCTCAACCGAGTAAACTCGACTGAGCAAGCCTGTTAGGTTTCATACTACCCAAATTCGTCTTTGAATAAAGAGGCAATGTACTCCATTAGTCAAATTCTGCAAATATATCATTAACAACATCCATTTTATTTCCATTAGCAACTTCTTTCATAATTTTCAAAATATTACAAGTTATATACAACTTTGCCAAATATCAATATTTCTAATTTAATTCCAATACCCGACACCACCCACAACCTATCTACGGAGCCTCTAAATACAACTGAAGAGAAATATATAAATGCCGGCAACAAGGCCACCTATACCTCAATATACAAGTACATGATGAATAGATGATACAGGACCCCGAAATGAAGTGGGGCTCACTAAGTCGGCTGAAAAGAGGATGCGCCACTAGCTGTGACCAACACTGTCTGCTATGGAACCACCAACATCCATTTAAAGATGTAGCGCCCCCGGTAAAAGGGACATTAGTACTGTCGAATAGTACTAGCATGAATAGCTAAAGGTCCTCTTTCAAAATAGAATGCCAATATAAGAAAAGACAACCATGTAAACAACAAGTAACAATCAACGATATCCAAAGGCCAAGTTAAACATAACAATTTTTCAATATACGAAAGTTCATATGGTGAAAATGAAACTCGGGATATGAAGACAATACCATTATTGGATAGAAGATATTTAATACCGATTCACCACAATTCACAATACCATTGTTCACAATATGTACATACAACCAACTCCCAATTTCAATCACAATTTCTATGCCAATATATACATATACATATTCCACCGTGAATCTTAGCACGGAGTCCGATCTCGGCCCGACCGGCTAAGCCGTCTCATTTGAGACGTGTACCTCAATCACAATTTCACTATCACTTTCCAGTTCAATATCAGCACAATACCACCATGTGTGCAGCATGGCGTCTGTACTCGGCCCGATCGGCGAGGCCGTCTTACCAAGACATTTTCTCCTTTTCCATCTATCATCTTATTTCAAGTTTATATCACACATATCAATTCATCGGCACTTGGGGCCACAATCATTACATCATACTTGGCACTTGGCCGCATTTCATAATTCAATTTCTTTCCACATATTTCACACCAATATCGATTTCAACGTTAAACATTTCAATTCAAGATAATAGGCACGTACGAGAGCAATTACAGGTCGTAAGCATAAAAAGGATTTCACACATTTCGGCATAACAATCTCAAATCAACTCCACTTGAAGTCTAGGCATTTTGGCACATGTTTCATATTCTCCACACATTCTCATTTGACAAAATAGTATATTGAAAGCATTGAGACACATCTTGCACATTTATTCTTGCCACACAAATTTGTGTAATTCATTACAAACATCTTTATAGATTACCAACAACTAGGCACAATCAATCAAATACATTTGGTACACATAAGAGCAATTAGGAGTATCAACCATATCGAGTTTTCTTACACAATTTGGCATACTAGCCTTTATTTGAAACACAACTCAAAGCTGTAACATTTTAATACGCAACTCATACTTAGAATATATATCTTTATTCATAAGGCTCATTTTGGAATAGTCATGTTTATGGGTAATAACCTGGATTATAATATTTATGAACTTTGAGCCAACCATACTTGAACTTATGAAAACATTTACGGAATTCGATTCTAAGAGAGAAAGTTTAGCCAACATACCTTGTTTAAGCTTTCCTTAAGTTACTACAATGTTCCGGAATTTCTAGCAATCCCAATCTATTTTAAGACATAACAAAATTGAAAACAAATTAGGAAGATATTCATGGTTTCGACTCATTTGAGCATTTTATCTAGTACTAGTTGTGCATCTTGATTTCAAAGCTCTTTTATAAGATTTCCCTCATTCCCCAACCCATTCTTTACTTATTTGTGTTCAACAATCTTCCCACAAACCCAATTTGTACATGCATGTATAGATAATACTATTACACCCAAGAATCATACCTCAATAATCCATCTTATACCCCGAACTCGAAATTAAAGTCTAGTGTATAGAACCTTACCTCTTAGATGAAGATCTTGTGATTGAGTTCTTTGATTCTTGAAGATTGATGCTAGATTGGATGATTTGAATGTTGGGTTCCTCCTTCTCTCTCTAAAATGCTCTCACCTCTCTCTATAATGCTCATAAAATTACCCCAAAGCCTATTTATCAAAATGGGGTCGGGTTATGAAAATAGGGAAATGAACCCTCCGAAACAGGGTCCGCGGTCGCATAATGGACCGCACAATTGGTATGCGGGTCGGATTATGCACCGCAAAACTGGTGCCCAGAACTGGGCTACACTGGTCCATTTTGCGACCATTTTTGCGGTCGCAGATCAATTATGCGGACCGCATAATGGTTTTGCGATCGCAGAATTGCCACGGGATCGCATTTTGCCAGCCTTTGGTAATTTGATCATAACTTTGTGCAGGAATGTCCAAATGACGAGCGGTTCAAAGTGTTATAAACTAGACACGAAGATCTTTCATTTGATAGGTTTCTCATCATATAACACATTATATATATTTATATATGCTCGTCCTAATTGTGGACTTGTGCGAACTCATTTGGAATTTTAGCCCATTATGAAATTTTCCAATTTGACTTAGACTTAGGCCTTTCCTTGGACCCCAAATTACTTATTATAAGACTTATACACTTATTTACCAAATCCAATTGATGTCCATCATGTTAATAGCACGTAAAATATTTTAATTAGCCTACCTGGCAACACGAAATCCTAAATTACTTAGCGAAATTTTCCGGGGCCTTACATTCTCCCCTGCTTAGGATCTTTCGTCCTCGAATGAGAAGTAGAGTCCGCCCCAAACACCTAACATAACATATCTCTTTTCTAACCCACCTCGGGTCCCTAAATTTTGACTAACTCCCAAAATTTTCGGAAATTTCGGCAGAGTCTCCTTCGCAACTAGGCCTATCCACCTGCCAGAGAACCACCAAAACCATCCTAACAACACATCCACCAACTCGACAAAGCACCAAAATGTATATCAATAACACTAATTTCAGCATTACAAGCACTACATTATCATAATGATACCTGAACATGGACTGCACATTTTTAAATCTTAACACCTATAAGGTACCTTTTAAATGAAAACCAATTGTTATACAATCAAGAGAAAATACTTTATTTCCACAACACTCTCGGCCTTCAATGTGACCTCTTATACTTACAGACTTCGCCATAACACATTCGTGGAAAAAATCTCCACCCCCAAACTTACCTAACAAGGATGACAAATAAAATTAGATACCCTTCATAGGCCAACTATCCATTAACTTCTCCTTCAACAATTTTCACCGGAATGACACACAAAGGATTTCCAACTACCTTCTTAGACATAGACATATGAAAACAGATAATACAGGGAGAATAACGATGGGGAAACATCATACTCATAGTGCGGCCTAATGTGAACTACACTTATTTCACCTTCATTAATCAATTCACGTAACATCTTCAGGGAGAAAATATTGAGAATAATCCGTTCACCTTCCTAAACTCTAAATCTCTACGCGAACACCCACACTAAACCTTTGATGACCTTCAACAATTACTCTAAGATGTGCTATCATAAACTGACCATAAGATTACCTATCGAATATATGTGACCACACGGTGATGCTTCCCATTTGACATGTTTGGACCTTCAATACCTAATAGATTTAATGCAATGAGGAAAAACATAGTTCAAGATCAGGCTGGAGTTATTCAGGAATCCATTAATGTGCTAAGCAGAGTATTTCATGAGGTTATATGCCATGAGACACGAAGATTACTACTAACAATACTGACATGGTTAATCATTGTGACGACATTAATTATTAGACAAATGAGGCATATAGGTAACTAGTACATTGGTAATAAGAATCATTAAGGAGGAATATTCAAGTATGTGACCCAGTCGTCTCTTGGAGTGTAGGGAAAATCAGTTTATCAAGAATGAGAATACTCAGGCACCTTGAATGCGACATGGGATTCAAAATACATGAAGTTGAATTACACTCCTAATGTTAACTGACACAAGGAATCTATGCCACAAGCCCATGAGGATGAAAAGAAGTTGAACACTTATGAGATTATCATATTTCAAATAGCTTAACCCTTCCTGATAATTGATCCTATATGAGAGAACTAAAGATACAACAACTTGTCTTCCAAATCAATATGCTCATGATATGTGCAAAAATCTAAAGGCATCTAATCTCAACCTTTCACGAGTGAAACCACATAGCTAGGACATC
>NW_017670814.1:234869-264453 GCF_001879085.1 Nicotiana attenuata
TTTGTAAACATTATCAATCATTGGCAAAGATATACTCTCTTACATTTTCGCTCATTGTTCATCAAATTGTCCTTTAGCTTTATTATTCTAGCTTTACTGTTCTTGATTCACCTCAAGGTCACTTTGGCTCGAAGTCGAGACTGGCCTACATTCTGGTTTGGTTTTACTTATTTCTTTCATTTATACTTCAGATTTCTTGTTTATTAATTAGTATTGAACTAAATCACGTATCTTTAAAACCATAAATCAAGTTTAATTGTTACTCATATTTTCGAGGTAAACAGTTTGGCGCCCACCGTGGGGCTAACACACGTTATTTTCACACTTGTTCTTGTCAAGAATTTTTGTTCTCAGGATTAAACATGTCAAACTCGCAAAACGCACCTGTTCACGACAATGATGGTCTTGGATTTCATGGGGAAAACAACAATGTAGGGGTCGGTGTACCACCGATAATGTGGAACTAGTTGATGTTAGTTCACACATTGCGTTGAATGCAGATTTAGGTGCAGACCCCGGAGGAAGTGTACGCTGGGAAGCCCTGTCACGCCCCCAAAAAACCAAGGAGCACAACCGGCGCTCAACCGAGTAAACCTGTCTGAGAAAGCCTGTTAGGTTTCACACTACCCAAATTCGTCTTTGAATAAAGAAGAAATGTACACCATTAATCAAATTCTATAAATATATCATTAACGACTTCCCTTTCATTTCCATTAGCAACTTTGTTCATAATTTTCAAAAAATTACAAGTTTTATACATCTTTGCCAAATATCGATATTTCTATTTTAATTCCAATACATGACACCACCCACAACTTGTCTACGGAGCCTCTAAATACAACTGAAGAGAAATATGAAAATGCCGGCAACAAGGATCTGACTATACCTAAATATACAAGTACATGATGAACAGATGATACAGGACCCCGAAATGAAGTGGGGCTCACCAAGTCGGCTGAAAAGAGGATGCGCCACTAGCTGCGGCCAACACTGTCTGCTACGAAACCACCTACATCCATTTAAAGATGTAGCGCCCCCGGCAAAAGGGACGTTAGTACTGTCGAATAATACTACTATGAATAGCTAAAAGTCCTCTTCCAAAATAGAATGCCAATATGAGAAAAGACAACCATGTAAACAACAAGTAACAATCAATGATCCAAAGGCCAAGTTAAACATAACAATTTTCAATATACGAAAGTTCATATTGTGAAAATGAAACTCAGGATATGAAGACAATACTATTACTGGATAGAAGATATTTAATACCGATTCACCACAATTCACAATACCACTGTTCACAATACCATTGTTCACAATATGCACATACAACCAATTCCCAATTTTAATCACAATTTTTGCGCCTTTATATACATATACATATTTCACCGTGACTCTTAGCACGGAGTCCGATCACGACCCGACCGGCTAGGACATCTCCCCTGGAGACATTTAATATTGTTACATCATCATCCAAAATACCACCGCTTTCTTGCGCGGAGTCCGATCACGACCCAATTGGCTAGGTTGCCTCATTTGAGACATGTATCTCAATCACAATTTCATTCTCACTTTTCAGTTTCAATATCAGCAGAGTACCACCATGTGTGCGACATGTCATTTGATCTCAGCCCGATCGGCTAGGCTGTCTTACCAAGAAGTTTTTCCTTTTTCCATCAATCATCTCATTTCAAGTTTATATCACACATATCAATTAATCGACACTTGGGGCCACAATCATTACATCATACTTGGCACTTGGCCGCATTTCTTATTTCGAATTCTTTCCACATATTTCACATCAATATCAATTCAACATTAAACATTTCAATTCAAGATAATAGGCACATACGAGAGCAATTAGGTCGTAAGCATAAAGAGGATTTCACACATTTCGGCATAACCATCTCAAATCAACTCGACTTGAAGTCTAGGCATTTTAGCACATGTTTCACATTCTTCACTCATTCTCATCTGACAAAATAGCATATTGAAAGCATTGAGACACATCTTGCACATTTATCTTGCCACACAAATTCATGTAATTCATTCCAAACATCTTTATAGATTACCAACAACTAGGCATAATCAATCAAATACATTTGGTACACATAAGAGCAATTAGGAGTATCAACCATATCGAATTTTCTCACACAATTTGGCATACTAGCCTTTATTTGAAACACAACTCAAAGCCGTAACATTTTAATACGCAACTCATACTTAAAATATATATCTTTATTCATAAGGCTCATTTCGGAATAGTCATGTTTATGGGTAATAACCTGGAATATAATATTTATGAACTTTGAGCCAACCATACTTGAACTTATGAAAATATTTATGGAATTCGATTCTAAGAGAGAAAGTTTAGCCAACATACCTTGTTTAAGCTTTCCTTAAGTTACTACAACGTTCCGAAAATTCTAGCAATCCCAATCTACTTTGAGACGTAACAAAATTGAACACAAATTAGGAAGATGTTCATGGTTTCGGCTCATTTGAGCATTTTATCTAACACTAGTTGTGCATCTTGATTTCGAAGCTCTTTTACAAGATTTCCCTTATTCCCCAACCCAATCTTTACTTATTTGTGTTCAACAATCTTCCCACAAACCTAATTTGTACATGCATGTATAGATAATACTATTACACCCAAGAATCATACCTCAATAACCCATCTTATACCCCAAACTCGAAATTAAAGTCTAGTGTATAGAACCTTATCTCTTAGATGAAGATCTTGTGATTGGGTTCTTTGATTCTTGAAGAATAATGCTAGATTCGATGATTTGAATGTTGGGTTCCTCCTTCTCTCTCTAAAATGCTCTCACCTCTCTCTAGAATGCTCATAAAATCACCCCAAAATGAACCCCAAATCCTATTTATCAAAATGGTGTCGGGTTATGAAAATAGGGAAATGAAACCTCCGAAACAGGGTCTGTGGTTGTATTCGGGTCCCATAATGCACCGCAAAACTGGTGCCTAGAACTGGGCTACACTGGTCCATTTTGCGACCATTTTTGCGGTCGCAGATCAATTACGCGGACCGCATAATGGTTTTGCGATCTCAGAATTGCCACGGGATCGTATTTTGCCAGCCTTTGGTAATTTGATCATAACTTTGTGTAGGAATGTCCAAATGATGAACGGTTCAAAGCGTTAGAAACTAGACTCGAAGACCTTTCATTTGATAGGTTTCTCATCACATAACACGTTATATATATTTATATATTCTCGTCCTAAGTGTGGACTTGTGCGAACTTATTTGGAATTTTAGCCCATTATGAAATTTTCCAATTTGACTTAGACTTGGGCCTTTTCTTGGACCCCAAATTACTTATTATAAGACTTATATACTTATTTACCAAATACAATTGATTTTCATCATGTTAATAGCACGTAAAATATTTTAATTAGCCTACCTGGCAGGACGAAATCCTAAATTACTTAGCGAAATTTTCCGGGGCCTTACAGTTATGCAGTTTGAGAATCATATGCTAGCTTGAATATCCCACTTCAATAGTATATCATGGTCGGACTACACATGACAGAGTTTTGTAAGAATTCGGGAATTCTGATTCTAGAAGAAGAGTTTAGCCTTCATACCTGAAATTGGCCCCTTAATAATACTACGATGATCCACTACACTTAACAACTTCAATCTACAACAATGCAACACAATTGCGCCAATATTAGTAAGATTTCTATACTTAAGTCTTCTTGACTTTTTATCAAACATCTAGTGTGCATATCTTTTTACAACCTCCTTCAATGGAATTTCTTCACCTAACAACCACCTTCCACACCAATGATTCTCCTCACAACTTCCATTAGCTCATGCATGCCCAACACTTCACTCCCAACCCATAAATGTTATCAATTAATTCATTTTACAATCTCTACAATACCAACACAACCTAGGTTAGGCTTTTATGGCTTTCAATTACCATCCCATAAGTCATAACACATATTTCATACATAATTAATCACCATAGATTAGTTAGAGGTGTAGACATACCTCTTATAGTGAAACTCTTGAGAATACCAACTTGTAGTGTTCTTGACCAATTTAAGGATTTGAATGGAAATCTATGGATCTTCAAGATTAATTCTATTAATATAAGTTTTTAGGAGTAGTAATCAATTCAAAATACTCCAAAAACTTTACCTTGGTTCATGGGAGGGAAGTATAGGACGGATTCCCCTTGATATACATGTCCTATCTCAAAGAAATGACTTAGCCACTCTTTCTCCCCGGTCTTGGGGGGTATTTATAGGGCTCCTACGTGCGCGGCAGCGCACCTGGGCAAGTGACCGCGCATCTGGCCGCGCTCACAAGGCAGAAACTCCCTTATATGCACGACCGTGCATCTGAGCGCGCATATGGAATAGGTCCGGAAAAATGGCCATAACTTTCGGTATATATATACAAATGACAACGGTTTAATGCGTTGGAAACTAGACTCAAAAGGATTTAATTTGATAGGTAGATAACCTCCATAGTCTTTATAGTTTGGTAGCAACATGTGTTTGAAGTCGGTCTTATGCGAATTTATCTGAAACTTTAGCCCATTGCATAGTTCCCAACATGGCTTAGTACTAGGGACCTCCTTAGACTGATCCTTAATGACCTTAACCTTCTCCATTGGCTGATGCACGAGATCTGGTCCTATCAATTCTACTTCCCCTATCTCGAACCATCCAATGGGAGATCTACATCTCCTACCATATAAATTCTCGAACGGTGCCATCTGAATACTAGCGTGATAACTGCTATTGTAGGCAAATTCTATGAGCGGCAAATGATCATCCCAGCTTTCTTTGAAGTCAAGAACACAAGTGTGCACATATCCTCAAGCGTCTAATTAGTCCACTCAGCTTTTGAGACACTAATTATCCCATAATATGAAGCAACAAGCAGGAAGAAAATGATGGTTTCTTTGTCTAACTAATTTGGCTTTATCTAGTAACTACGTAAGGGACGTTGGTGGATGGAAGTTGTTTACCTCAAAAAAACGAGTAACAATTAAATTTGTTTGTGGTTTTAAAGATATGTGATTTAGTCCAATACTAACTAATAACCAAGGAATCTAATGTATAAATGAAAGAAGTAAGTTGAATCAATCCAGTGTTTAAAGCAAGTCTCGACCTCGAGCTGTGATGGCCTCGAGGTTGGTCAACAAGTAAAATAAAGATAATGAAGTTAAGAGACAATTCTGATGAAATATGAGCAATAAAGTAAGAGAGTATATTCATTGCTAACGATTGTGATCGTTACAAATGATTGGGGTCCCCTTTATATAATAGGGGAATCCTACATATGGTACATTTCTATTTACAGTAAGGAATCTTATTGGAACAGCTGTCTAACCACCTAATACGGATTTGTACTAACTCGTACAAATCTATTCCGGAATTTACGCAATGATCTTGGGGACGTGGCGGGAATCTTGCTCTTTCTGTTACAAATCCATAACGGCATCATCTCGGGGTTGGTCATACTTGGCTCCGACGTTCTTCGAGCACTTAGATCTTCGAACCTCGTATTCTGTCTTCGAGCTCGAGCTAGGTCTATATTGAACCTGTTCTCGATGCGAACTCTTGAGCCTAAAAAGTCGGGGCATATGATTTTGACGGTATACAGAAGTAGAGTGTCTATTGCCAATATCAGTACTATCTCATGAGCAATTGTTCTTAGGACTAATATATAGAGATATTATAATTGACAATTGAGACATGACTAGTTTATTTATCCTTTTATTGTGCGTCGTTACTTTCTTTATACGACCTTGACTTTTGGTCATTAATTACTTAAGAAAACCTTGTGTTATTTACTTATTTTCATTATAAAAGTAGTTTGCAATTTGAGGAAATATATATTTGTGTGTATCGTCTGCTTTGAGTCGAGGATAATTCTTACTCATTTTGATACAATGAGAATTCTACTTTATGTATAAAAGAATGATGCCTAGTTCCTCAATAAAGAGAACAGATTACTAATATCATATTTATTTGTCTGTTCCTTGTCTTCCTTCCCGAGTTTTCTACGACAAACCAATGAAGTGAACTATTTATATTAGAGCCCTTTCTTTATTCTTTCAAATTCTTTTATAATATTTTTTTAGCTATCTTCTTGTTTATTTCATTGTAGGAAGATCAATGGATGACGCAAAAAGCACACATGAACACAATGAGGAGGTAAATGATCACGAAGAACCGCTAGAGAAAAAAGTTAAGTTAACATTAGATGTATGGCGTTACTTTACCAGAATTGGCAGAGCTAAAGATGGAATTGAACGGGCACAGTGTAACGGATGTAAAGCACCATTTAGAGTCTGTTCCACTCCTGATCTTAAAGGCAAAAAGTATGAAACTTCACATTTGCATCGCCATAAATACCAGTGTCCAATGCTTAAAGTTCATGATGTGGGTAAAATGATCCTGAATCACAAAGGTAAACTACAGTCTAGAAAAATTGATCAATGGATTATTAAGCATAATTTGCTGTATTCTTTTGTTGAGTATGATGGAATTAAGGTTTGGATGAATTATATAAGTCCAGATGTTATGATGCCTTATGGGAACACTTGTGTTGCGGATGTCAAGAAAGTGTATATTAGAGAGAAGGAGAAGTTGAAACAAACCTTAGCTAAAATTCCTAATAGGGTATGTTTGACTTCTGATTGTTGGACATCATCTAATTCTGAAGGATATATTTGTATAACTGCCCAATATGTCGATGAAAAGTGGAGGTTGGTTTGTAAAATTCTAAATTTCTGTCGTATGTATCCTCCTTACACTGGTGTTGAATTGACTACTGCTATATACGTTTATTTAAAAGAATGCGGCATAGATAAGAAGGTATTTAATTTCACTTTGGATAATGTTACTGCCAATGATACTTTACAAAATATTTTAAAAGGGCATCTTCATTTACAAAAGAGGTTGCTATGTCATGGGGAGTTTTACATGTGCGTTGTTCTGCTCATATTTTAGATTTAATAGTTCAAGAGGGTCTAAAAGCAGCTAGTGATTCATTGTTTGCAATTTGGGAAGGTGTTAAGTATGTCAAGGGATCAGATTCGAGAAGGCAAAAGTTTGAGCCATGTGTTAGGGAAGTTGGAATTGAAACAAATATTGGCTTGCATTTGAATGTATCAACTAGATGGAACTCGACATATTTGATGCTTGAAAGTGCACTCCAGTATGAAAAGGCTTTTTCTAGTATACATTTGATTGATAGAAATTATACATATTGTCCTACATTTGATCAATGGCGTTGATACCCAATTTTGCCCTCATATTTTTTCAAAATATATATACTCTTTCAAAACATCATTTTTAGTTTACAAATCTATACAAGCATTTTCTATAAGTTTCCACAATTTTTAGAGCTTTTAAATAGATTTTTTATGCATTTAAATTACTTGAATAATTATTAATTATTCCTTCAAATTATTTTATGATGACTTAAACATCAAAATTATTATTTTGCATCCTCATATATATATTTCATAATATTTTTACTTTATTTCGTATAATTATGTTTGCATTTTTTAAGCTATTTACCTAATAATAGCCTATATTCATATATAATTGCTTTTTATCTATACTATTTGTGTCAAAATAGCCTTTTATATTTTTATAATGCTAAATTATTATTGTTAATCATTTTATTGCATAAATAATATTATTTATTTATTTATTAGGTATTTTTATAAATTATTTTGTTAAATTTTGTGTATTTAAATAATAGCCCATTTTTAAAACCAAAATTCGGACCCAAATTAGCCCTATTTCCCCTTTCCCAAGACCAAACGAACCTGTCTAATACCCGGTCGGTACCCGTTTTATTTTAACCCGCCCCGTTCAGTTTTAAATCCCAGTCGTTGATCTTTCAAGATCAACGACCCACATCCTTTCCCCGTTTAATTACTCTAGACCTAAAATCATAACCCATTTCCCTCTAACCCGCCGCCCCTAAACGCTCTCAATCTCTCCACTCTCCTCTCCTACAAACCATAGCCGCTGCCTCTCAAAACCCTTTCCTTAGTCCCTCTTCTAATGGGATTTGCCTCTCATCTACTTACCATATTAGTATGTTTCCGCTATTGGTTGATTCTCCATGGTATCACCTAGTACTTTCCTAAACGTGGCAAGTATTACCACTTTGATTTTGTCCAATTGACTCCTATCTCTTGAATCTGGACGATATTCCGTGCACACACGTTTTATTCTACACTGTGTGAGTTCGATTTTGTTTGTATTTTTGCTGATTTACACTTTCCCTAAAGCTAGGGTTTTTAGATCTCTTCAAATCGAACCAAAATGGGTTCGACTCTCTGATTTTGAGTGTTATATGTCTGTATTCGTCCTATATTCTACTGTGTGTCTGATTTTGTTATATTTTTGTCAATATTTACTTTACCTAAAAAACTAGGGTTTATCGGTTTCTTCTCCTAGTCCGATTTTAATTAATTTATGTGTTCTTATTCCCTTTTATGGTTTGATTGATTGTATTTCCTTACTTATATGCTGATCTTACCACTATATAAACCCCGTCCCCATTCCCCTTTTGGACAGACCAGAATCTCTATAATCTCACTAAAAATATGAAGTTCTGTTATGTTATTTCTTTACTATCTTGTTCTTTACCTTGACTTTGCCGGCTGAAAGCCAAGGCCACTGAGAGTATACTGTTCGAACTTTCTCCTGGGGCAAGCATTGCCCGGGGCTCTTTTGAAGCTCTTGGGAACTTTGACGCATTGAGGTTCTGGGTTCTTGTGGATCTTCTGTTCTTTATTTTGTCCGTACAACTGGTAAGCTACTTGATTCTCGTAATTTCATCCCTATGTGTCCTTGATTTGCATGTGTTCTCACCTCTAAAATTGCTGGCTTAAATATGTTTTTTTGGATTACTTTTGTGCACGATTTTGTTAATCTCACCTTGTTTAAAGCCTCTTAGCATCTGACTCTCCTCTTAATGATACTAGTTTTGTGTTTACCTAAGCCTAACTTGGGTAATATGATTGCAGGTGTCTGGATGTTTCCCTAATTCATGCTTATTTATTTTGTCTTTAACCTCTATAGTGAAGGCTAGAATGTCTGTGTTAATTATGACATGTTCACTTGCTATTTTATCACTCAGCATGATCCCCATACCCCATTGGTAACGGACTGAGATCTTAACAGTTACCTCAATATGTTTTTCCATGCCCTGTTTTAACCATTTTGTGATATGATTTAGATCTTCTCTAGTTGTTTAGTCAATTGTGACCATCCCAGAATACCCATATGTGATATTTGGTATGAGTTTGCTATCTTACACCATTTGGAGTCCTTGCAATGTTTGTTCTATATGTACAATGTGTTGCAATTTGTATTAAGACTATTTTCTATCGACTATGATCTTGCTTCTATGCTAATATGTTTTCCAGTCTGTCCTTTGTTAATTTGATACCCTATTTCTTCCCCCCAACTTCTTCCCAATATGTGTGGTAGTTTGCTATGTGATGAAATCCTACTGAACCTGCTGGCCTATCTGATTAGTTACTCTCTATGGCTATGTCTACTTCCCTACTTCTGTCCCTCAGCTGTTGTCAATTCTCCCTCATTGTTACTTATGCTGTTCTGAACTCCTTATTCTTAGCCGGTTGAAAGCCTAGGCTATCAAGGCTCTTGCTACTGACCTCCCTAATGTGAGCACTGCTCGGGGTCTGTTTGAGACTCTTGTGAACTCTGACACACTAGGATTTGGGTCCCTCTAGTCATTCCCTCTACTACTGAGACCTACACTATTCCTGACACTCAACTCTTTCTTGCTTTGGTATACTGAATATGTAAATTGGTTGATCAATCTATGGTCATGTGATCTAGCTTAATTTTTTCTATAGATTCTGGGTTGTGTTGGTGATTATTGCTCTTTGTTGGAAGTTTGGGTATGCTGCTGAAGGCCTAGATAGTGTTGGGTTTTTCTTTTGTGCCTGCTGTGGGTCTACTGCCATTATTTATACCATGTTTGTAATAACTTTATCATTGGGTATGTAATAACTTTTTAATAACAATTGGGGTGTTAGTAAAAATGGGGAATGGGTAGATTCTGATGTTTGTGTGCAAGGGTAGAAAACATGCCTATAGGATTCAATGATTTACTTGCTATATATGCCATTCAATGTGCACTATAGAAATCATGTCATTAGGAGAAGCACACACATGTGCACTTCCTGTTAGCAAACATGAATTCAAATGCTGCAACTGTTTTTACTGCTATGTGTTGCTAGAAAACCCGCCTATAGGAATAAATGTCAATGAATTATCTTTCAATTCGCTTCAGCACATTTACTAGCAATCATGCCTATAGGATTTTGATCACTTCATTTACCATTGTCTTCCACATATGCACTAGAAACCATGCCTATAGGATTTTAATTATCCCATTTGCTTTTGTATCGTAATGCTCACTTAGAAAACATGTTTATAGGGGGCTAAGCATAATAAAATTGGCTCCAAGCACTGATCGTTAGAGATTCTGCCTATAGGGTTTAACTACTCGCTCTAAATTGTTAATTTTCTCAAATGATGTTTACTACTTATTCATGCCACTACTAGAAAACATGATTAATTATGGGCTATTCCAATATATTTCATTGCTCCCTCTACTGTGTAAATCACTTAGACACAACGTCCCTATGGTTTAATAACCAGAAACATGTAATCCCAACAATCAGCGTGTAACAACTGTGTAATCTCGTCTATAAGATGTCACCTTGCATCTGAAACTGCCTACATGAGGTCACATAGAAACCATGTCTATAGGACTTAATGGCTTTAATTTGGCTCTATTCTAAAAGTGTCTAAAGCTTAATGTGAGAATTTGCTCGCGTGCATTTGTTGTCTAAGTGTGGAGGCTAACTCGAGCCCATAATTGCTTTTAGGTGAAGTCCAACGTGTTTTGTTTGTCGCTTAGTTTATCATTTTTGAGCAGCCTAAGTTAAGTCTAGAACTATCCAAAATAGAGGTCCAAATGCCTCCTGGACCAAAGTTGGGACGGGTAGTGCACGCATAAGGCACGGTTTGGAATCAACTAGTGCGCTTTAGGTAACAACTTAAAGATAGTAATCGGGTAGCAGGAGATGATAGTCTGTGCCCGCTGAATAATGCGAGTAACACCCCACCTTGAGGGAGTTACAAAATATTATTTATGTTGCACAGGGTCATCCTTTAGGCTAAAAAATTTAGGACCCCCATATTGTCTTTAAATCAATTATTCGTGTTCAATAAAACTTTCCAAACTTCTTTCTCTCTTTGTCTTTGTTTGTCTGACTAATTCATATATTTCTAGTTCGGCCGGGACCCACAGTTGTGGACCTCGAAGAGTGCCTAACACCTTCTCTTCGAGGTAATTTGAGCCCTTACCCGATCTTGGGTGACGCAAACTGGTTAAACCAGAGTTATATGCAAATAGGTGCCCTAACGCACCTCAAACCCGTTAGGTGTCGACTCTCTCTTTTAACACCTTCCTCAAAAGAGTTGTCACATGTCGAAACTCAATTTCGCGAGAAAAGGGGGGTGTGACAGCATAGCGACTCTGCTGGATGTGTCTTTATTATTTTTGTTGTTACATGAATATCCCGCTCCCGTTTCCCTTTTATTACTACATGTACACCCTTTTCCCATTTTCCCTTTATTTGAATTCGCATGCAAATCTCTGCTCAATTCGGTCATAACATGCGTTTTCCTTTAGACATTTTTTAAGAATTGCTACATCATGTCTCTCCCCACCCTCACTCCGTTGTCTACTTTATTATAATTTCCACATTGCGTGAACTAACTTCTTCCTTGTTTTCCTTTCTTTTTATGTCTTTACGTTTCATTCAATACTGCATTTACTGTTTTCATCATGCAAAATATTTGACAACATGTTGTTTTATCTTTGCATAAAGCATGCTCCACATCATCTTCCACTCATGCGTAATTAATACCATAGCGGTGCTTGATGAGTGTCCGCGCTCTTCCTAAATCACCCTTTAAATTTGGAAAGGCATATTAGCGGTAAGTCTAGTCGATCAGTGGTGCAGTCGACGGTTCCGTACCTTTCCCTCTCAAGTTGTCCGCTTGAGGGTAACAATCTAGACTTTTCTAGAAACCCCCACTCTAATATTAACTGTGCATGCATCATGTCCAAACCTAGTATGGGCTAGAATGCTGTCCACGTAATAACTCGCTAAGGCAAGCCTTGTCCAAACTCTGTCGGGATTTCCATAATTCCAATGGACACAATCACGATCTATGCATTATTTGGAGAAAACGTGCCAATATGTTGATCATTAACGTGTAAATAACCAAATTCGGAGGGGAAAGGGCTAACTCAATTTGTTTTGCAGAAATAAGGTATGAATTCCCCAGGTTCGATATGGTTCAAAATATCCCACCTTTGCTGCTGGATTGGTGGGAAAATCACCCACCAAGTGACAAAAATCATGTGAAAAGAGTCCTCGGAATTTACCCTCCTTGTTAGACATTCAGCCAAACAATGCATTAATTGAAGCCGCCACCATGTTTTGGGATGAGAAGAGAGCCGTCTTCCATTTTGGCGACATAGAAATGACTCCCCTTTTAGAAGAAATAGGAGGCTTCGCTGGGCTTCCATGGGATAGCCCTGGTTTGTTGGTACCAAAAAATTGCACTTCTCGAGGTTTCTTGAAAATGATGGGTTTTAGGAAAAATGACGAATTAGTCTATCTGAAGAAGTCTTACATATCATTCGATTTCCTTTATGCGCGTTATGGGTACAACAAGTCATATCGCCTTTATCATGATGGTTTGCCATCACTTCTTTAGGTTGGACTCACCGCTGAGTTTTTGTATTCATTGTCTGCTTTATGGGGATGCTGGTATTTCCAATACAGGGAGAAAGGATCCACACTCGCCTAGCTATGGTCACTAAGACCTTAATGGATGGGATTGAGGGGCAAACTTACACTATTGTCTCTATGATTTTGGTTGAGATGTACCGGGCTTTAGACCGTTGCAAAAGGGGTATAGGCATTTCGAGGGTTGCAATATGTTGCTGCAAGTATGGTTGTTGGAACACCTTCAGAGAGAAGAATACCGTCAAGAACTTCCGCGACGACCATGGAATGACCACATAGCCTATCACCATCCGAAGAGAATGGCTTTTATCCCAAAAAGGTTTGCGCAACCAAAAAATGCTATGAGTTGGGTACATTTCTTCAGTAATCTGACTGATGACAAGGTACATTGGATGTTCGAGTGGTTCCCTAGCAGTGAATTCATCATCAGGTCGAGATACTCCTCATTTAGTGCTAATGGGATTAAGGGGGATCTATCCTTATGCTCCTATCAGGGTTATGAGGCAAGCTGGGAGAAAACAGGTTATACCATGAGTTTCTAAAATGGTTCAGTACAAAGCGAACTTCCAGGGGAACACCATTCCATACAAGTTCGAGGCACAACACATGTCGCATCAAAAGATCATTGTGGAGAAAGATACCATCGAGCTAGGTCGGTACCACGCCGGCCATGTGTATTTCTATCCATCATGGTTGGTAGATGATAGAGCAGGGGATGTCAAGCCAGGGACTAATATGAAGAATAGGGTTGTAGACGACGTTGCTGAAGCACAAGTCAAATACAGGAGGTTGCGCAAAAGGGTTTTCGAGTATGAAGCCAAGCATTTGGAATAACATAAACTGGACATGGAAGCAATCAACGAGTGGAGAGAAACTGCTACTAAGTCAACCTAGAGGTTGGAATATTTGGAGCAGGGGTTGATGGAGCTTGAGGGAAAGATGAGCAAAAGGATCTCGGACTGTCAGAATGCAGAGGGCAACGAAGGAGGGCATCTAGGAAGGGCGTATCTGCTGCTGGACATGCGCAACTTGGGGAATCTGATCGATGGAGCAAAGAAGGCCAAATATGGAGAAGGTCCCTCTAGGACCAAATAGATTAGGGATAGTGTTTTTATTTGCTTTCTAGACTCGTTTTAGACTTTGGTTGCAATAAGGCAAATGCCATTAGTGACTCTTTATAATTATTGTCGTTTTAGTAGTGATTTGGTTCATTTATCATATTAATGAAATGACGCAGTTATTGGCATTGATTTTCTCCAAATCTATATGTCGCTTACGCCTACCTCGGGCACAATGCGGTCCCCAAACTAGGACGCGAATTTATAATTCCGCAATATGTGTTTAAATACCGCAAACATCCTTTTAATACTCCTTACTGACTTGTTTACCTTTTTGTTTTTCTTCTTTTCTTTGTTTGTTTATTCCCATCCCCTAAGGTTGGTTCGTGTACACTGACATCATCAACATATCATACCAAATCTAGAGGTCCTCCACCTCCTCCTCCTCTAAGTGATCCTAAAAGCAAGGGAAAAGCTAAAATGGACGAAATGAGTGGTATCAGGAAAGACAACGCTACGCATGTAGAGAATGTCGAGACTTCGGATGGTCGGAGTACTTCGGTACAGAATGATTTGGTTTTACGGTTGGAACAGAAGATATTGGAGCTACAAGGGGAACTTGAGAAGGTCCGGAACTTGGCAAACCTTTACCTTACCCTGAATGTCCCTGACGTCAACCAACAAGACGCCCAAAACCCAGCACCTCCCCAGAACACACAAAATCAACAAAATCCTCCCGCACCTCATCACTATGCCACACCTCCTCAAAATCCTAATCCTCCGCCAGTACCAACCCCTCCACAACATCATCACTATCTAACCCAATATCCACAAACCACCACCTACCACACTCCTCAAAACGCACCACAACCTTCCCCTGATCCCTAAAACTCAACCAACGACCATCACTACGCCCAAATTCCTGGAGTCCATCAAAGTAACCCTATATATGTGGAAACCATACCCAACACTCCACAAAAGACCCTGTACACAACGGAGTCTGCCAAGAAGGACATGCTCATCAAGAACATGGCGGAAGAACTCAAGAAACTTACTAGTCGAGTCCAAGGTATTGAAGGCAGTAAAGGCGTTGAAGGTTTGAATTATGAGGATTTGTGTATTCAGTCGGACGTGGATCTACCAGAGGGTTACAAACCTCCTAAGTTCGAAATGTTCGACAGGACAGGTGATCCGAAGGTACACTTGAGAACATATTGTGACAAGCTCGTAAGGGTTGGTAAAGATGAAAGAATCCGCGTAAAGCTGTTTATGTGGAGCCTCACTAGAGACGCCCTGTCCTGGTACATCAGTCAAAACCCGAAGAAATAGGTTAACCTGGTAAGCATGGCATCAGATTTTATGGATCGGTTCAGGTTCAATATAGGAAATGCGCCAGACGTCTTCTACATTCAGAATCTTAAGAAGAAGCCAACATAAACTTTCTGTGAGTATGCTACTCGATGGAGATCAGAAGCTGCAAAAGTAAGGCCATCACTTGAAGAAGAACAGATGAATAAGTTCTTTGTCCGAGCTCAGGATCCGCAATATTACGAGAGGTTGATGGTTATTGAAAACCATAAATTTTCTGACATCATCAAATTGGGAGAAAGAATAGAAGAGGGAATTAAAAGCGGAATGTCAACAAATTTTGAGGCACTACAGGCTACAAACAAAGCCTTGCAGTCGGGCGGTATTTCTAAAAAGAAAGAAGTAGGGGCAGTGATGGCAGCCCAAGGTCCGAAGTCTCCCATCACCTAACAAACACCACCACCCACAACCTTCACCTCCTAGATACCAACAACTCGCCACCACTTACCATACTTATAACACTAAGCCAGCATACTACCACTCACTACCAGCCAGCCAAAACTACCAAAAACCCAAACCAAATTTCGACCGTAAACCGTCCAGACAATACATCCCGATTGCTGAAACCATCGATCAATTGTATGAAAGACTGAAGGCTGCCGGTTATGTCTTTCCTATTCCCGCCGTTGCCATGGAAAAATCCTCTCAGCGGGTTAATCCGAACAAGACATGTGCCCACCACTCGGGTATGAAGGGTCATACTATCGATGAATGTCGCACCTTGAAGGATAAGATCCAAACACTGATTGGCACCAAGGTTATGCAAGCAAAAGAGGTTGCACCTAATGTCTGCAACAATCCCCTCCCGGATCACAGGAGCGAGGGGGTAAATGTGATCGAAACTGATGAAGAATGGGATCCGGAAGGATCAATAGGGCTGATTCGTGAAGGGGATGAACCTAAAATACCTACAGTCATTCTCACACCTATTGTGGTGCAGATTCAGTCACCAATTGAGGTTGAAGTAACCGCACCGACCCCGTTTGAGGTTGAAGTAACAACGCCCTCAGCTACGCCAACTCCGTTTGAGGTGCAAGTGACCACACCCTTCACCGTGACAGTGGCACTTACACCGTACTTTAAGTACAATGAGATACCATGGGAATATGCTGCAGAGGCGAGATGGAAAGAAAAGGGGAAAATGGAAGAAATAGGTGCCGTACAAGGCATGAACAGAACTGTTAGGGTATACACGCCCGAGCATTTGGGAGGAACAAGTAAAGAAGTCGCTCCCAAGCAGCCTATCATTGAAAATGGCCCGCATGATCTTTGGAGAAAGGTGCAAGAAAGAGACTATTCTGTGGTTGATCATCTGAAAAAAAACCTTTGTTCAGATATCCATTCTATCACTACTACAGAATTCTGAGGCGCGTAGGAATGCATTGATGAAAGTGTTGAATGAAGCTTATGTACGCAATAACATTACCAGTGGAGAGATGGCCAATATGGTAGGACAGGTATTGGAAAGCCATAAGATCACTTTCCACGAAGATGAATTGCCACCGGAAGGATTGAGTCATAACAGGGCATTACATATCGGACAAATTCATTGCCAGGGTCCTGATAGATGGGTGTTCGAGTCTTAATATATGTCCGCTGACCACTCTAAAGAGATTGGGTAAAGGTTTGCATGAGATACGAGTAGGAACTATGAACGTGAAAGCATTCGAGGGTCCCAAAGGGCCACGATTGGAGATCAACCTCTGCTAGTAGATGGGCCCGACTTGGTTTGACGTTAAATTTCAAATATTGGACATATCTGCCATATACAATCTGCTGTTAGGATGACCATGGATACATGCTGCTGGGGCCGTAGCCTCTACTCTACACAGGTTGTGAAGTTCGAATGGAATCATTAGGAAGTGATCATCCACGGGAATGGAAGTAATCCCATCCACACCAATCAAATTGTTCCGATTGCTGAAAATATAAGGAAGTTGGGTGGAGAAACGTACCATCGCATCGAGTGCGTCAATGCAATTGAGAAAGACAAATGGTGGAGTAACAAGATTGACAGCATATTGTTATGGACAGGGTATGAACTCGGCAAGGGTCTCAGCAAGAATCTCCAAGGGATTACCAAACCGATACAGCTAAAGCATCACGGCACAACTTTTGGGCTTGGGTATGAATACACCTGGCACGAGTATCACAATTGGTTTCCACCATGGAGTGGCCTTTATTACCCTCTTGAACAGCTAATACCACATATGCACCAGACATTTCAATAGACTAACGTGATATGGGGATCTGAAGAAGACGAGGCTCTAGCTGGCCTGAGGAATCTATTTCTAGACGATGAAGACATGGATTGCAATGCAATAGTTGAGGAGGAGGAGGAGGAAGACCTTACTATTCAGACCGTGGGAAAAGGAGCTGTTCTCAAGAACTGGACCACCACACCGTCCCGGGCTCGTCAAGTTCCTGGGTAGCCTGGCAATTAGCACAATTTATTTTTAAAAGCAATTTTAAGAATTTAAGACATTCTCAGTATTTTGTTTTGAATGTATTTTGTTTTGAAATAATTGCTTGAGTCATCGAGCCGTACTTGTTTTGATGTTTTCAAGATTTATTTAATGCATTGCTATTTTAGTATTTATTATTATCCTTTACATTTTCTCTCTACAACATTATTTTTACTTATCTTGATGAACCGACGACTATGACACGTAATGAGATAACGCAACATAAGGATAGTGATTCAGAGGAAATAGAAGAAGAAGAAGATATAATACTTGAGAAATTGTCAGAGAAGTGGAAGATTTTGAGAACAAGCCTAAGTCCAATTTGGAGGAAACCAAGGTAGTCAATTTGGGAAATTCCGAATCAGTCAAAGAAACTCGCATAAGCATTTACCTGTCACCATCAGAGAAAGAAGAGTACACCCGTTTCCTGAAAGAGTATGAAGATATTTTTGCATGGTCTTATGATGATATGACTGATTTGAGCACGTCTATAGTGGCTCATAAACTACCTACCCAATCCGATGTGTTCGCCTGTAAAGCAGAAGCTCAGAAAGTTCAAGCCAGATATGAGTCTGAAAATAAAAGAGGAAGTCACCAAGCAGATCAAAGCTAAGGTTCTCAGAGTGGTCGAATATCCTACCTGATTGGCTAACATCGTGCCAGTTCCAAAGAAGGATGGGAAGGTCAGAGTGTGTGTCGACTATCGGGATTTAAATAGAGCAAGTCCCAAAGATGATTTACCGTTGACCAACATACACATACTAATCGACAACTGTGCCAAGCATGAACTCCAATACTTTATGGATTGCTTCGCGGGGTATCATCAGATCTGGATGGATGAAGGAGATGTTGAGAAGACAGTCTTTATTACACCATGGGGAATGTACTGCTATAAAATGATGCCGTTTGGTCTGGAAAATGCTGGGGCCACTTATATGAGATCCATGACAACCATTTTCCATGACATGATATACAAGGAGATAGAAGTATATGTGGCTGATGTCATCATCAAACCCAAGAAGGGCACATCATATAGCGACTTTGAGAAAGTTCTTTGATCGGCTTCGAAGGTATAATCTGAAACTGAATCCCACAAAATGTGCCTTTGGAGTCCCTGCTGGAAAGTTGTTAGGATTCATCGTCTGCCGCCGAGGAATTGAGCTAGACCCGTTAAAGGTCAAGGCTATCCAGGATTTGCCACCGCCAAAGAACAAGAAATATGCGATGAGCTTCTTGGGGCATCTCAATTACATCAGCCGCTTCATAGCACAATCGACCGTGAGATGTGAGCCGATTTTCAAAATGTTAAAGAAGGATGCCGCAACAAGTTGGACTGAAGACTGCCAGAAAGCTTTTGACAAAATCAAGGAATATTTGTCCACACCACCAGTCCTGGTCCCGCCAGAACCTGGGAGACCTTTGCTACTCTATTTGTCCGTGCTAGATGGGGCCTTCGGTTGTGTCTTGGACAACACGACGAGATGGGGAAAAAAGAGCAGGCCATATACTATCTGAGTAAGAAATTCATACCCTATGAAGTAGGGTATTCTTTGTTAGAACGCACCTACTGTGCCCTGACGTGGATAGCTCAGAAATTAAGGCATTACTACTGTGCCTACACTACATATCTCATATCAAGGATGGATCCTCTAAAATACATTTTCCAGAAACCCATGCCTATAGGGAAACTAGCAAAATGGTAGATACTGTTGAGTGAATTGATATTGTCTATGTGATTCAGAAGGCGGTCAAGGGACAGGCATTAGCAGATCATCTCACAAAAAATCCTATAGGAGGAGAATACGAACCACAGAAAACGTATTTTCCCGATGAAGAAATATCATTTGTAGGAGAAGATATCACTGAAGCTTCCGACGGTTGGACAATGTTCTTCGATGGGGTTGCGAACTTCAAAGGAGTAGGTATTGGATCCATTTTGGTGTCAAAGGCAGGTCAACATTATCCGGTATCCACGAAGGTCAGATTTCCGTGCACCAACAATATGGTAGAATACGAGGCTTGCATCTTGGGGCTTAATTTGGCCATTGACATGAATATCCAGGAATTGCTGGTAATGGGTGATTCAGACCATCTAGTACATCAGGTTCTAGGAGAGTGGGCTACAAAGAATACCAAAATACTACCGTATCATATCATGTGCAAGAGTTGATGAAAAGATTCACAAAGATAGAATTCAAACATGTTCCGAGAATCTAGAATGAGTTCGTAGACGCATTGGCCACTTTGTCCTCCATGATAAAGCACCCGGACAAGAATTTCATCGACCCTGTTCTAGTAAGAATCCATAAGCGGCTAGCTTATTGCGTTCATGTTGAAGAAGAAACGAATGGGAATCCTCGGTTCCATGATATCAAGTAATACTTGGCAAAAGGATAATACCAGGAGTATGCAAATCATACTCAGAAATGCACACTCCGAAGATTATCCAACCATTTCTTCCAAAGTGGAGGAATTCTGTACACAAGGACTCTAGACCTAGGGTTATTATGGTGCGTTGACGCCAAGGAAGCTTCCAAACTGCTCGAAGAGATACATGCCGGAACTTGCGGACCACACATGAACGATTTTGTTTTAACCAATAAAATATTGAGAGCAGGATATTTTTGGATGACTATGGAAACAAACTGCATCAGGTATGTCCAAAAGTGTCACCAGTGCCAAATACATGCAGATATGATACGGGTACCACCAAATGAACTCAATGCAATGAGTGCACCTTGGTCTTTTGCTGCTTGGGGAATGGATGTCATCAGTCCGATCGAGCCTGCTGCTTCGAACGGGCACATGTTCATTTTAGTGGTCGTAGATTACTTTACAAAATGGGTTGAGGCTGCATCTTACAAAGTTGTATCCAAGAAAGTCATCGCAGATTTTGTTAGGGATCGTATTGTTTGCCGATTCGGAGTACCAGAATCCATCATCACCAACAATGCCGCCAACCTCAATAGTGACTTAATGAAATCCATGAGTGAAACCTTCAAAATCAAGCATAAGAAGTCCACAGCATAGAGACCTCAAATGAATGGAGCCGTGGAGGCCGCAAAGAAGAATATTGAGAAAGATGGTAGAAAATCACAAACATTGGCACGAGAAATTACCATTTGCCTTATTGGTGGTATCATACCACAGTCCGCACATCAACCGGAGCAACTCCCTACATGTTGGTCTACAGTACTGAAGCTGTCATTCCCGCCGAGTTCAAAATTCCTTCCCTAAGAATTATACAAGAAGCTGAACTCAGCAATGCAAAATGGATAAGAAGTCGCTATGAACAATTAACTCTTATTGACGGGAAAAGTATGAATGCGGTATGCCATGGTCAACTTCACCAGAACAGAATGTCCAGAGCTTTCAACAAAAAGGTCAGACCTAGAAAGTTCATACCAGGGCAGCTGGTGCTGAAGCGTATCTTCCCGCATCAAGATGAAGCCAAAGGAAAATTTTCACCTAATTGGCAAGGGCCCTACATGGTCCACAGAGTACTAACAGGAGGAGCACTCATACTCGCAGAAATGGATGAAGAAATTTGGCCAAAGCCTATCAATTCAGATGCAGTCAAAAGATACTATGTTTAGATTGTTGCATTTTTTAATTTGATGTAACTGAACTATGCTTGAACTGATTCCCGTTTAAGAGAGGATACATAGGCAGCACAGTGGGTTCAGTCACATCTTAATAAAATCTTCAATTTCTCCATGGTCAGAAACTGGGGCAGAATTTTGAAGAGGACCCTCAAAATTCTGGAGCAAGTCCAGCCAATTTCATCATATGCAGAACGACCAAAGAATCACTTATTAAACTGGGGTAGAATTTTGAGGAGGACCCTCAAAATTCTAGTGAAAAGAAGTCGCAATGTCTCTAAAAGTGTCACAGTCATTGGTTCATCTAGTTTACTTGATATTGTATACCACTACGTTCTTAAATAGCTATATTTATCAAATACATGCATATTTTATTTAACAAATGCATGCATATTTTTCGAAAACTGTATTTCTGTGGCAGCCAGATGTTACCTAGGTTAACTCAAACAGGATCTCCAGAGCAAAGCAAAGCAAAGCAAGCAGGCGAAGGCACAAACCAACCTCCCCCGAAAAACTCACAATTTTTCTTTGGATGCAGGCACAATGAACATAACAGGAGTATTCGCAAATACACACATATCAAAATCACTATCTTCATAACGACAAAACTGCCAAACGCAAACATGTCTCCATATAAGAAATACTCTGCTATCACTCATTATCTTTTCTTTGCATAACTCTAAGCATTGCCTCCCATTTTGCATGAGGCTAAGCCCCGCCTCCTCAATTGCATAAGGCTGAGCACTGCCTTCCATTGCATGAGGCTAAGCCTTGCCTCCTCAATTGCATAAGGCTAAGCACTGCCTTCCGTTGCATGAGACTAAGCCCTGTCTCCTTTAATTGTATGAGACTAAGCATTGTCTCCTATCTTTGCATGAGGCTAAGCCCTGCCTCCTCAATTGCATAAGGCTAAGCACTTCCTTCCATTGCATGAGACTAAGCCCTGTCTCCTCTCCTTGCATGAGACTAAGCATTGTATCCCAATTGCATAAGGCTAAGCACTGCCTTCCATTGCATGAGACTAAGCTCTGTCTCCTTTCCTTGCATGAGACTAAGCATTGTCTCCTATTTTTGCATGAGGCTAAGCCCTGCCTCCTCAATTGCATAAGCCTAAGCATTGCCTTTCCATGCATGAGACTAAGCATTGTCTCCCATTCTGCACAAGGCTAAGCACTGCCTTTCCTTGCATCGAGACTAAGCATTGTCTCCTTTTCTTGCATGAGGCTAAGCATTGCCTCCTCAATCGCATAAGGCTAAGCTTTGCCTTTCCTTGCGTAATACCGAATGCTATGCTACTTGAAATCTAGCACTATTTTTGCTTTCCTGGGGCTAAGCTCTGCCCCAATCTTATGCAAGACTAAGCTCTATCTTGTTCCGCTTCTCATATGACCAAGCATCATGTCTTTGCATCTCATGGGCTGAATATCGCCATTTTGTCCAAAGGCGTCATAGTCCGAAGGCATCATCCCCATAGCCTGAAGACACCATGTCATGGCCAGAGGATCTCTCAATATTGCACATCATTATTCAAAGGCGTTATAGTTCAGAGGCACCATTTTTATGGCCCGAGAACATCATCTCATGGCCTGCGAATCCTTTATCACGTGATTCATCGCCCAGGACGTCATGGTCTAAGGACATCATCCTCACCATCCAAAGACAACCTTCATGGTCCAAAGGGAATTTGCATCATGTTTAAATTCTTGCAATAAGCCATATATATTTGCATGCATCGTGTTTTAAGTTTTGCAGGTAATCCGGGAAGGAACCGTTCTTTAAACAGGAGCAATCTTCGCTCCGGTTTCCGTTCATAACGTTCACATCCTACAATTATTTCAAAACGTAACCGACCGTCATCAATTCCCGTTTCTTATTCTACGACCGTTAAAGTATTTGCTCATTGATATAGCCATAACGTTTCAAATTCACATTGATAACTTCGCATAAATTCATCCGATACTGTCCTACCCCAAAGAACCCTTTCCGAAACATACGACCATTCATGTAACAACTCCATCTGTTTCGTTCACTGTTGGATCCAGAACTATACACGACCTGATTCCCGTAACACTAGGGATATGTAGGCAACTCAGGAACCAGGGTTCGGCCCCCATTTTTTCTAAATCACATCATCCCACATTCATTTTGGCCAAAATTGGTCATCATTTCTTTACCCGACAATTCTTTCATCATTCCCGGGTAAAGAGGGGTAGCTGTTGATACCCAATTTTGCCCTCATATTTTTTTCAAAATATATGTACACTATCAAAACATCATTTGTGCATCATTATTTAGTTTACGAATCTATACAAACATTTTCTATAATCTTCCATAATTTTTAGAGCGTTTAAATTAATTTTTCCTACATTTAAATTACTTGAATAATTATTAATTATTCCTTCAAATTATTTTGTGATGACTTAATCATCCAAATTATTATTTTGCATCCTCATATATGTTTCATAATATTTTTAATTTATTTCGTATAATTATGTTTGCATTTTTTAAGCTATTTACCTAATTTTGCCATAATAGCCTATATTCATATATAATTGCTTTTTTATCTATACTATTTGTGTCAAAATAGCCTTCTATATTTTTATAATGCTAAATTATTATTGTTAATCATTCTATTGCATAAATAACATTTTTTTTATTTATTAAGCATTTTTATAAATTATTTTGTTAAATTTTGTGTATTTAAATAATAGCCCATTTAAAAAAAAATCGGACCCAAATTAGCCCAATAACCCCTGGACCAAGACAAAACGACCCTGTCTAATACCCGGTCGGTACCCGGTTTACTTTAACCAGCCTCGATCACTTTTAAATCCCAGCCGTTGATCGTTCAGGATCAACGACCCACATCCTTTCCCCCGTTTAATTACCCTAGACCTAAAACCCTAACCCATTTCCCTCTAACCCGCCGCCCCTAAACGCTCTCAATCTCTCCCCTCTCTTCTCCTACGAACCCTAGCCGCCGCCTCTCAAAACCCTTTCCCTAATCCCACTTCTAATGGGATTTGCTCTCATCTACTTACCATATTACTATGTTTCTGCTATTGGTTGATTTTCCATGGTATCACCTAGTACTTGCCTAAACATGGCAAGTATTACCACTTTGATTCTGTCCGATTGACTCCCATCTCTTGAATTTGGACGATATTCCATCTACACACGTTATATTTCTACACTGTGAGTCTGATTTTGTTTGTATTTTTGCTGATTTACACTTTCCTAAAGCTAGGGTTTTCAGATCTCTTCAAATCGAACCAAAATGTGTTCGATTCTCTGATTTTGAGTGTTGTTATGTCTGTATTCTTCCTATATTCTATTGTGCGTCCGATATTTGTTATATTTTTGTGAATATTTACTTTCCCTAAAAAGCTAGGGTTTACCGGTTTCTTCTCCTAATATGATTTTAATTGATTTATGTGTTCTTCTTCCCTTTTAAGGTTTGATTGATTGTATTTCCTTATGTGCTGATTTTACCACTACCCCTTCCCCATTCCCCTTTTGGACAGACCAGAATCGCTATAATCTCACTAAAAATATGAAACTCCGTTCTGTTATTTCTTTACTATCTTGTTTTTTACCTTGCCTTTGCCGGCTGAAGCCAAGGCCACTGAGTGTATACTGTTCGAACTTTCTCCTGGTGCGAGCATTTCTCGGGGCTCTTTTGAAGCTCTTGGGAACTTTGACGCAATGAGGTTCTGAGTTCTTGTGATCTTCTGTTCTTTATTTTTTCCATTTAACTGGTAAGCTACTTCATTCTCGTAATTTCATCCTTATGTGTCCTTGATTTGCATGTGTTCCCACCTCTGAAAATCCTGGCTTAAATATGTTTTTCTGGATTACTTTTGTGCACGATTTTTTTATCTCACCTTGTTCTAAGCCTGTTAGCATCTGACTCTCCTCTTAATGATACTAGTTCTGTGTTTACCTAAGCCTAACTTTGGTAATATGAGTGCAGAGGTGTCTGGATGTTTCCCCAATTCTTGCTTATTTGTTTTGTCTTTAACCTCTATAGTGAAGGCTAGAATGTCTGTGTTAATTACGACATATTCACTTGCTATTTTGTCACTCAGCATGATCCCCATACCCCATTGGTGACTGATTGAGATCTTAACAGTTACCTCAATCTGTTTTTCCATGCCCTATTTGAACCATTTTGTGATATGATTTAGATCTTCTCTAGTTGTTTAGTCTATTGTGACCATCCAGAATACCCATACGTGATATTTGGTATGAGTTTGCTATCTTAAACTGTTCTGGGTCCTTGCATTGTTTGTTCTAAATGTACAATGTGTTGCAATTTGTATTAAGACTATTTTCTATCGACTATAATCTTGATTCTATGCTAATATGTTTTCCATTCTGTCCTTTGTTCATGTGATACACTGTTTCTTCCCCCCAACTTCTTCCCAATATGTGTGGTACTTTGCTATGTGATGAAATTATACTGAACCTGCTGACATGTCTGATTAGTTACTCTCTATTGCTATGTCTACTTCCCCACTTTTGTCCCTCAGCTATTGTCCATTCTCCCTCATTGTTTACTTATGCTGTTCCGCACTCCTTATTCTTAGCCGGCTGAAAGCCAAGGCTATCAAGTCTTTTGCTACTGACCTCCCCAGTGTGAGCACTGTTCGGGGTCCATTTGAGACTCTTGTGAACTCTGACCCACTGGGATTTGGGGTCACTTAGTCATTCCCTCTTCTTCTGAGACCTACACTCTTACTGACACTCAACTCTTTCTTCCTATGGTCTAGTGAATATGTAAATTGGTTGGTCAATTTATGGTTGTGTGATCTAGCTTAAGTTCTTTTATGGATTCTGGGTTGTGTTGGTGAATATGGCTCTTTGTTGGATGTCTGGGTATGCTGCTGAAGGCCCAGATAGTGCTGGGTATTTCTTTTGGGCCTGCTGTGGGTCTACTGTCATTATTTATACTACGTTTGTAATTACTTAATCATTGGATCTGTAATAACTTTGTAAATAACAATTGGGGTGTTACTAAAAATGGGGAATGGGTAGATTCTGATATTTGTGTGCAAGGGTAGAAAACATGCCTATAGGATTCAATGATTTACTTGCTATATATGCCATTCAATGTGCACTATGGAAATCATGCAATTAGGAGAAGCACACACATGTGCACTTCCTGTTAGCATACATGAATTCAATTGCTGCAACTGTTCTTACTACTATGTGTTTCTAGCAAAACCTGCCAATAGGAATAAATGTCAATGAATTATCTTTCAATTCGCCTCAGCACATTTACTAGAAATCATGCCTATAGGATTTTGATCACTTCATTTACCATTGTCTTACACATATGCACTAGAAACCATGCCTATAGGATTTTAATTATCCCATTTGCTATTGTATCATAATGCATGCTCACTTAGAAAACATGTTTATAGGTGGCTAAGCATAATACAATTGGCTCCAAGCACTGACCATTAGAGATTCTGCCTATAGGGTATAACTACTCACTCTAAATAGTTAATTTTCTCAAACGATGTTTACTACTTATTCATGCCACTGCTAGAAAACGTGAGTACTTCTGGGCTTTTCCAATAGATTTCATTGCTCCCTCTACTGCGTAAATCACTTAGACACAATGTCCCTATGGTTTAATAACCAGAAATATGTAATCTCAACAATCAGCATGTAACAACTGTGTAATCTCGTCTATAAGATGTCACCTTGCATCTGAAACTGCCTGTATGAGGTCACATAGAAACCATGTCTATAGGGCTTAATGGCTTTAATTTGGCTCAATTCTGAAACTGTCTAATGCTTAATGTGAGAATTTGCTCGCGTGCATTTGTTGTCTAAGTGTGGAGGCTAACTTGAGCCCTTAATTACTTTTAGGTGAAGTCCAACGTGTTTTGTTTGTCGCTTAGTTTATCATTTTTGAGCAGCCTAAGTTAAGTCTAGAACTATCCGATGGAGGTCCAAACGCCTCCTGGGCCATAGGCATGGGACGGGTAGTGCACGCATAAGGCACGATTTAGAATCAACTAGTGCGCTTTGGGTAACAACTTAAAGATAGTAATCGGGTAGCAGGAGATGATAGTCTGTGCCCGCTGAATAATACGAGTAACACCCCACCTTGAGGGAGTTACGAAGCATTATTTATGTTGCACGGGGTGATCCTTTAGGCTAAAAAATTTAGGACCCCCCATCTTGTCTTTAAATCAATTATTCGTGTTTAAGAAAACTTCCCAAACTTCTTGCTTTCTTTGTCTTTTATTGTCTGACTAATTCATATAATTCATGTTCGGTCGGGACCCACAGTTGTGGACCTCGAAGAGTGCCTAACACCTTCTCTTCAAGGTAATTTGAGCCCTTACCCGATCTTTTGTGACACAAACTGGTTAAACCATAGTTATTTGCAAATAGGTGCCCTAACACACTTCAAACCCGTTAGGTGTCGACTCTCTCTTTTAACACCTTCCTTAAATGAGTTGTCACGTGTCGAAACCTGATTTCGCGAGAAAAGGGGGGGGGGGGGGGGGCACAAATGGAGAATGGTAGAGAAAATATGTAGATTTTTGAGCCTTTTTATGAGGCAACTAACTTGATTTCTGGTTCAAGTTATCCAACCTCCAACTTGTATTTTATGCAAGTTTGGAAAATTGAATGCATGCTCATACAGAATTTGAGCAATAAAGATGAAATTATCAAGGAAATGACTTCAAAAATGTGTGAAAAGTTCGAAAAATACTGGAAGCTATATGGTGTAGTATTTGCATTTGGAGCAATTCTTGATCCTCGCATGAAGTTGCAACTTTTAAAGTTTTGTTACTCTAAGTTGCATCCTATTTCTGCGGATCAAAAGTTAGAGGACGTGAAGAAGAAAATGTACAAGCTCTATGATCACTATGCAAATGTCACGACCTGGATTTCCCACCTTCGGGAGTCGTGGTGGCACCTACTCATGAAAGCTAGGCAAGCCGAGTTTTATAGATTCATTAACCTCTTTGCTTAGACTTTTTAACAGTTCAATATAACAGGTGATCAACAACAGAATAACTATAATAAACAGAAATGCGGAAGACGAAAACTAATAGTTTAGCCATATACTAGTGCAGAATACAACATACAACTCTACCCAGAATTTGGTGTCACAATGTCACGGACTATCTACGAATACTACAAGTAGTGGTCTGAAAGATAAATACAAAGCTGTCTCTAAAATACATAAAAGAAATAAAATGGAAAGATAGAAGGAGACGCCAAGGCTTGTGGACGCCTGCAGGACTACCTCGGGTCTCCACCACTGGACTGAAGGCAACAACCTTAATGTGGTCCAAAAGCTGCAGCACCGGGATCTGCACACAATGCAGAGTGTAGTATCAGCACAACCGACCCCATGTGCTGGTAAGTGCTTAGCCTAACCTCGGCGAAGTAGTGACGAGGCTAGGACAAGACTACCAAATAAACCTGTGTATTTATATCATATAAATCAAGTAATAATGACAGAAACTAGCAGTTAAAGATGGGAAGGGGAAACATGCTCGGGGAAATATCATGTACAAACCGAAATTCAGTAAAGAAACATACGAAACACCAAAATTCAACTATAAGCAAGAATAAGGAAAACAAAGACAAATGCATGGCATCGCCCTTCGTGCTTTTACTCTCGTCCTCACCATAAAAATCAACATAATCGGCACAACATTACCCTTTGTGCTTTTACCTCACATAATCATGGCACGACATTATCCTTCGTGTATTATCACTCATATCATGGCACGACATCACCCTTCGTGCTTATACATTTACAATATCGGCACGGCATCACTCTTCGTGTATTAACACTCTCTGACAAATATCATGCACGGCATCACCCTTCGTGCTTTTACACTCTTCCTTACCCAAGCAACAATCACAAAGCAATACGGGCAAGGGAATCACAAAAATCATAATAGAATCCCGGCAAGGGAAACAATAGTATGTCAATAATATCCCGGCAAGGGAAACAATATCATGAGTAATAACATCCCGGCAAGGGAGATAAGATCAAAAGAAATAATATCCCGGCAAGGGAGACAATATAAAAAACCTCTTCTCCTTTCCACAAATTACTTCACAACTCAATTCTCAACTTGAGCCAATGCTCTACAATGTTCAATTACCAAGAATACTTCCATAAGCCTTGTTCAACATTAGAAATCATCATATTAAGCATGGACAATACAAAA
>NW_017670814.1:265725-303155 GCF_001879085.1 Nicotiana attenuata
ACTCGGGCTCCTATTTTTCTAAATTTTAAACCCGACCCCTTCTTCAATAAAACACCCCAACCCCTCATTTTAACATATTTTCTGAACAACACTAGAGAGAGGGAAGAGAGAGTTCTTGAGAGAGAGTCCCACCTTCATCAATTTGATTCTTCAAAGTCACCCGGGCCGGGGAAATTTCAAGTAATTATCTTCATCTTCGTTCTTGCAGGTAAAAATCCCCAACCCTTTTTCATTTGTTTTTAAATTTAATCAAAAAGGGGGATTCTCATGCATTGATTCTTGAAAATGGAAGTTGAAATACACATGCATGTCTTTTAAGACCTAAAATCTAGCAAGAGGACTTGAGTAGAAGTAAAGGTTTGCAAAAGAGGGGTTGACAACCTAAATGAGTTCGGGTAGTAATTGTGAACTTCAATTCTAAGATTTATGTGTTAACTTGTGAACTAGATTGTCGATACTAGGCTATTGGTGAGCCGAAGTAGAAGTAAAAAGGGGAAATTCGATTCCAGGTATGTATGACTAACTTTAACCTTTGTAAACCCACCTTGTTTGGTGTATGAGTAATTGGTATGTGATACTTATGTGGACAATTTGTGAATTCTTGTGATTAATATGCCTTGGAAGTTGTTGGTTAAGTTTCCTAATATAATGGTGTGAGTAAATGGCAACAAGCCAAGTGTGTGTGAGTGTGTGTGTGTGTAAATGTGTTTATGTGGTAAGAGCGGTGTAACAAGTGATGGAAAGAAATCGTAATTGATGCAATTGAAACAACCATGGTAATATCATATGTGACTTGTCGTGGGCAATTATCGTTGTAACTTAAATTGTATACGGGCTGTTATATATGATGGTAATGGTATTGAGGCTAATGAAAGCTCATTGTGAAATTGTTATTGTTGTTGTGAAATGACATCCTGGATGGCCTGAAGCCATGTGATTGAACTGTGAACTAATGTTGTTGTGTGAAATATGATTGTCCGGTGGGATCGGGTTGCGCGCCGCAACACGAAGTAATAAGGTGTGGGTTGTGGTGATAAGGGTGGCCGAGGTAATAAGGGTGTCCGAGGTAATAAGGGTGTCCGAGGTAATAAGGGTGGAAAAGTGATCGAAATCACTATTGAAATGAAAATATGAGAAAGTTGTGAAATCATTGATGTGATAATGTTGCAAAGGGAAAAATGAGAGATTGTGAAACTTGTTTGGCTTTGGTTGTTCCTTTCATGTGCATTTGATCGTTGATTCTATTACTGTTCGTTACTTGTGTATTGTTTGATTTTATTTGGGGTAAAGTTTGTTCATATATACAAGAACAATTCAAATGTACTGACGTCCCTTTTGCCGGGGGCGCTACATTCGTGTTATGATTGTAGGTGGATCTATAGCAGGTACTCCAGTTCACCGACAGTAGCACTCCTTCACTTCCCGTCAGCTGTATTGGTGAGCCCCTTTCCTTTCGGGGCCCTGTGTGGCTCATGCCGCTTTTCTTCCCGGAGTCTTATTTTGGTATTTGTGTAAGGTATAGCCGGAGCCTTGTTACCGGCAAGTGTTGTATCACTCTTTTGAATCCTTAGAGGCTCCGTAGACAGGAAATGTGGGTTGTGAACTTATGTAAATATGTACTTTGTATGTTGGGCGATGTAACTCGTAAACCACGCTAAGTAACCATGTATGTTATGGATATTTCATAAAAAGGTGTTTAAATCATAAATGGCTGTTTCCTTTGATTAATGAGTAATGAAAACACGGGGTAACACGTGGGATAGGAAAGGCACCCAGGTCCGCTTGACTGGGGCTACCCGATCGAGCGCCGGTCGCGCCCCTCGATTTTGGGGCATGACAAAACTTCTCCAGAAATAGCTGGGAAAACTGATCCCAAGTCAAGGCAGGCGACCCAACTAGCCTAGCCAAACAATAATCTCTCCACCAAGTCTTGGCGGAACCTGACAGGCGAAAAGCGGCAAAGTCGACCCCATTGGTCTCCACTATCTCCATGTTCCGAAGAACCTCATGACAGCTGTCTAAGTAATCTTGGGGATCCTCTGAAGATGTACCACCATAAGTAGTAGTGAACAGCTTGGTGAACCTATCCAACCTCCACAAAGCATCGACAGACATAGCTGCTCCCTCACCGGTCTGAGCTACCACACCCGGCTGAACTGCTCCAACTGGCTGAGTTACCAGAGTCTGAAACTAGGGAGCCATCTGCTTCGGAGTGCGGGTAGCGGGAGTCTGTGCTCCTCCCCCAGCCTGAGAGACGGCTGGTGCTACAGGAAGTAAGCCTGGCCGAGTGACACTCTCCATAAGGCCCACTAGATGGACCGGAGCATCCTGGAGTACTGGGGTAGCAATGAACCCCTCTGGGACCTGAGCTGGGCCCACCGGAACTGTCTGGGCTGGAACCTCATCATCAAACTCAACCCGAGGCTTTGCCGCTAGTGCTGCTGCTTTGGGCTGAGCTCTGCCCCTGCCTCGGCCCCTAGAACGGCCTCACCCTCGGCCTCTACCCCTCATAGATGCTGCCGCTGGGGACTCGGGCTGCTGATCAGCGGATGAAGAAGCGCGTGTTCTTGACATCTACGAAAGAACAGAGTAGAAGTTCAATTAGCATTGAGAATCAAGTCGCACGAAAGGAAAGAATAGATGTGAAGTGTTTCCTAACTCTGTAGCCTCTGGGGGATAAATACAAACGTCTCCGTACCGATCCCTCAGACTCTACTAAGCTTGTCCGTGAATTGTGAGACCTAAGCAACCTAGACTCTGATACCAACTTGTCATAACCCCGATTTCCCACCTTCGGGAGTCGTGATGACGCCTACTTATGAAAGCTAGGCAAGCCGAGTTTTATAGATTCATTAACCTCTTTGCTTAGCCTTTTTAACAGTTCAATATAATAGGTGATCAACAGCGGAATAATTATAATAAACATAAATGCGGAAGACGAAAACTAATAGTTTAGCCATATACTAGTGCAGAATCCAACATACAACTCTACCCAGAATTTGGTGTCACAATGTCACGGCCTATCTATGAATACTACAAACAGTGGTCTGAAAGATAAATACAAAGCTGTCTCTGAAATACATAAAAGAAACTGAATGGAAAGATAGAAGGAGACGTCAAGGCCTGCGGACGCCTGCAGGACTACCTCGGGTCTCCGCCACTGGACTGAAGGCAGCAACCTCACTGTGGTCCAAAAGCTGCAGCACCGGGATCTGCACACAGTGCAGAGTGTAGTATCACCACAACCGACCCCATGTGCTGGTAAGTGCCTAGTCTAACCTCGACGAAGTAGTGATGAGGCTAGGACAAGACTACCAAAGAAACCTGTGCAGTTATATTATATACATCAAGTAATAATGATAGAAACTAGAATTTAAAGATGGGAAGGGGAAACATGCTCGGGGAAATATCATGTACAAACCGAAATTCAGTAAAGAAACATACGGAACACCAAAATTCAACTATAAGCAAGAATAAGGAAAACAAAGACAAATGCACGGCATCACCCTTCGTGCTTTTACTCTCGTCCTCACCATAAGAATCAATATAATCGGCACGGCATAACCCTTTGTGCTTTTACCGCACATAATCATGGCACGACATTATCCTTCATGCATTATCACTCATATCATGGCACGACATCACCCTTTGTGCATTAACACTCTCTCACCAATATCATGCACGGCATCACCCTTCGTGCTTTTACACTCTTCCTTACCCAAGCAACAATCACAAAGCAATACGGGCAAGGGAATCACAAAAATCACAATAGAATCCCGGCAAGGGAAACAATAGTATGTCAATAATATCCCGACAACGGAAACAATATCATAAGTAATAACATCCCGACAAGGGAGATAAGATCAAAAGAAATAACATCCCGGCAAGGGAGACAATATCAAAAACCTCTTCTCCTTTCCACAAATTACTTCACAACTCAATTCTCAACTTGAGCCAATGCTCTACAATGTTCAATTACCAAGAATACTTCCATAAGACTTGTTCAACATTAGAAATCATCATATTAAGCATGGACAATACAAAATGGAGTCACATCAATCATAGTATAAGACTCACGGGCAATTGCGATACTGGCCCTCCCTTGATGATTTCGCAATTGCGAAGGGAAAGATCGCAAATGCGATCTTAAGCTGGCCAGACTTCCTCGCAATTGCGAAGAAGTCCTCGCAATTGCGAAGAAGTCCTCGCAATTCCCAAGCCTGATAGGCTCGCAATTGCGACATCTGACCTCGCAATTGCGAGATCAGAGCCTGCAACACATACCAGATGAAAATCTGAGACTTCCTAATTCCAAATTCACTCCGTGGCCTAACCAAAACTCACCCGAGCCCTCGGGGCTCTAAACCAAATATGCACGCAGGTCCAAAAATATCATACGGACTTGCTCGTGCGATCAAATCATTAAAATAACATCAACAACCATGAATTAAACCTCAAATTCATAAAATTGCTCAATAACATCAAAATTTCTATTTTCTCAACTATACGTCCGTTTTATACCAATCCAATTCCGGTCTTTACCAAATTTTACAGATTCAACTTAGTTATTATTTTAAACTTATACCGGGATCCGGAACCAAGATACGGGCCCGATACCATCAAGATAATGCATCAATTCACTTTTAAAAATCTTTATATTTTCCTAGCAAATAATTTTCTTTAAAAATTTATTTCTCGGGCTTGGGACCTCGGAATTCGATTCCGGGCATACGCCCAAGTCCCATATTTTACTATGGACCCTACGAGACCGTCAGATCACGGGTCCGGGTCTGTTTACCAAGAATGTTGACCAAAGTCAACTTTAATCAATTTTAAAAGCCAATTTCCTTATTTTACTTAGATTTCACATAAAAGCTTTCCGGAAACGCGCCCGGACTGCACATGCAAATCGAGGTGAGATAAAAAGAGGTTTTTGAAGTCTCAGAATACAGAATTTAGTTTCAAAATGAGTGATGACCTTTTGGGTCATCACAACAAACAAACACAATGTGAAAAATACTTCTTACAGTATCCTGACGACATCAAGTGAAGAAAGAAGTGAATCCAAAGTAAAAGGATCCAAGCTATTTGATGTAAGTAATTTCTTCTTGTTGTAAATTGGACACTTTCTAATTATACATACTTATTATTATTATTATTATTATTATTATTATTATTATTATTATTATTATTATTATTTGTGCTTATATGTATTCTAAGTTTTTAAATTCATAGGAATTCAAAGCATTCGAGAATGAATCTGCTTCTAATGATGGAAAGTCAGAATTGGATATCTATTTAGAGGAACCAAAACTTGATCTTGAGAAGTTTCAAGAGATGGATGTAATCAAGTATTGGAAGGATTAGTCTGGAAAATATCCCAATCTATCGGTGATGGCACGTGATGCACTTAGTATCCCGATTACTACAGTAGCACCGGAATCAACATTCAGCATTGGCGGTCATGTTCTCACCAAGTATAGAAGTTGCATTCATCACGAAAATTTCCAAACACTTGTTGCTACTTGAAATTGGTTGCATGGCTTTACCCAAACTCAAAGTGGTAAATATTTTATGTGGATTTAGATATTGTTAGATTTTAAAGTTTAGTTATTTATTAATTATTAACTAACTAATATTGCATATCGATTGTAGATGAAGATTAAGATGAGATATTAAAACAACTGTATTACAAGTGGATTCAAATGTGCTTGAAGATTTGTTTGTGTTGGATACACTATAAGTAGTTGTGGAGCTTTTTTGAGGAATGAGTCATTAAGTTCTTTTTTGTTATTTTGTGATACTATCAGTTTAATAAATTTGATATTGTCCTCCTCTTTTATATTATGCAATGTTCTATATCCCAATTTTTTGAAAGTTTCAGTTCCATAGAATGAAATAGGTGTGAAAGCCTTGGTAAAAAGTTTTTATGACTATAATCTGAAAATAAAATAAACTAATAATTGCACGAAACAAGAAGGGAATATAGAAAAGAAGTAAAGACCTTTGGCAGAGCTAACAACTTTATTTTCACGAGAAATCTAGAATACTACGTATTCGTCAACCTTGTGATGAATGATAATTCACATTGTTATTCTCTTTTAAAATTTAATCTTTTCTTTACATAAGTTAATGTTCTATTATTATGTCACTATAGTTAAGGGATAACATTTATTCTGATCAATATTAAAGACTTTCACATGATTAACACTATGTTAGACAAAAAGATAAATTAAAAAATGAAGGGCCGGCCCGGCCTAGCCCGTGGCCCTCCTAGGGCTGGGTTGGGCTAGCCATTTTGAGGACCATTCAAATGTTGGGCCGGGCCGTCCTAGGCCACCAAATTCAAAGGCCTGTGAGGCCTGGGCTGGGCTGGCCCGTTTTGACAGCTCTAGTCATGATTCTTTCCCGGAGACCATCTACATTTGGAATACATAGTCGCCCTTGGTACCTTAGTGTACCATCATCCATGCCAAGAGAAAAAGCCATAGTCTTATGTTTATGAATTCCTTCCTTCAACTGTACCAACAACGGAGCGTCGTACTGCTTTTCCTTGACTTCCCAAACAAGCGATGATTCAACCCTATTTTGCACAATCACCCCTCCTTCACTAGAGTCCGTAGGACAGACTCCCAAACTAGCCAACCGATGAAACTCCTTGGCCAACAGCCTTTGATATGCCTCCAAGTGAGCCAAATTGCCCATAGATTTCTGGCTAAGAGCATCCGCCACAACATTAGCCTTTCCTGGATGATATAGGATATCGATGTCGTAATCTTGGAGTAACTCAAGATATCTTCTCTGCCTCAAATTCAATTCCATCTGTTTGAATATATATATCGAAGGCTCTTATGGTCTATGAATATATCCACATGGACCCCATACAAATAATGATTCCAAATCTTCAGTGAAATACCACCGCCGCAAGCTCTAAGTCATGTGTTGAAAAGTTCTTCTCATGATTCTTGAGTTGCCTAGAAGAATAAGCGATCACCTTGCCATGTTGCGTCAATACACATCCTAGTCCGATTCTCGAGGCATCACAATACATGACAAACCCATCAGTACCCTCTGGTAGGGTCAACACTAGTGTCGTAGTCAATCTTGCTTTCAACTCCTGGAAGCTCTTTTCACAAGCATCTGACCATTGGAACTTAACTGCCTTCTGCGTCAATTTAGTCAATGGATAGGCAAGAGTAGAGAATCCCTCCACAAATTTCCTGTATACCCAGCTAAGCCCAAGAAATTACGAATCTCTTTTGGAGTTGTAGGTCTTAGTCAATACTTCATTGTTGTGACCTTCTGCGGATCAACCTTAATTCCTTCTCTGGAGACGACATGCCCCAAGAATGTGACAGATGCAAGCCAAAATTCACATTTTAAAAACTTCGCATAAAATTGGTGCTGATACAGAGTTTGCAAGACTTCCTTGAGATGATCGACGTGGTCCTCTTGACTTCATGAATATACCAGAATATCGTCAATGAATACTATCACAAAAGAGTCGAGGAACGTCTTGAAAACTCGAGTCATAAGATCCATGAAAGCTGTCGGTGCATTTGTTAGCTCAAAAGACATCACCAGAAATACAAAGTGCCCATACCGGGTCCTGAAAGTTGTTTTAGGAATATCCTACTCCCTGATCTTCAATTGGTGATACCCGGATCTTAAATCAATCTTTGAGAAATACTTAGCACCTTGCAATTGATCAAACAAGTCATCTATCCTTGTCAATGGATACTTATTCTTGATCGTGACCTTGTTGAGCTATTGATGGTCAATACACATTCTTAGTGACCCATCTTTCTTCCTTACAAAGAGAACCGATGTGCCCCAAAGCGACACACTTGTCCGGATGAAACCTTCTCGAGCAAGTCCTTCAATTCTGCCGCTGCCATTCTGTAGGGTGGAATGGATATAGGCTACGTGCCTGGCATCATATCAATCCTATAATCAATCTCCCTATGTGGTGGGATCCCAGGGAGCTCATTCGGAAAGGCCTCCGGAAATGCATTCATAACAGGCATGGACTCAAGTGTAGGTGCCTCAACATCGGTGTCCTTAACTCGGACCAAATGGTAAATACACCCCTTGTTGATCATCTTTGTGGCCTTAAGGTACGAAATAAACCTACCCCTCGGCACCACATCATCCCCCTTCAATTCAATAACAGGCTCATTTAAAAATTCAAACCTAATGGTTCTGGTTCGGCAATCAAGCTTGGAAAAACATGAATAAAGCAAGTCCATCCCTATCATTACATCAAAATCAACCATCCCTAACTCAATGAGATTGGCCATGGTGTCCGGCCCACGCACCATGACAACACAATCCCTATAAACCCACGCGGCCACAATAGACTTACCAACCAGAGTAGATACAGAGAACGGCTCATGAAGTTGTTCGGGTTCTATCCCAAATCCCTTAGCAATATAAGGAGTGATAAATGACAAGGTGGAACAGGGATCAATAAGAGCATATACATCATGAGATTGGACGGTCAATATACTTGTGACGACATCTGGAGAAGCCTCTGAATCTTGGCGCCTCCTCATAGCAAAAAAACCTGCTGGGCCCTCCTGAGCTCTGGGTACCGCCCCTAGCTGCACCACGCCTTGCAGGCGCTAGAGTGCCTCGATCCGGGGGAGGTGCTGTGGATGTAGTAGCTGCAAAACTAGCTGGTTGCGCTGTACCCCTATGCACACTCTGGTGGGATGAACGATAATCCCTCTGAATCTGACCCCTGATACCACACCCGTAGCATATGGGCTGGTCCAGGAAGCAAGCCCCAAAATGTATCTTCCCATACCTAGGGCATGAGGGCCTCTGCTGCTACTGAAATCTCCCTCCAGGTCGACCCTGCTGTTAGGATCCCCTATTGCCCAGACTAGGCCCAAAACGGCTCCACTGCTACTGACTTGGCCTTGATGGCGGTGCACTGACTGAAGACTGAGCAAACAACTGGCCCTGATGACACTCCCCTAAAGGCTGACTTGCCATAACCACAACCAGAAGTACCACTAAAATTTCCCGCCGACCGGGCCTTGTTACTGCCCTCTCTATCTGTTCTAATCTTCAGTTTGTGGGTCTCTGTGTCTTGAGAAAATGCCACCATCTTTCCATAGTTCATATCAAATTCAAGGCAGCTATAGCGACCTCATTAATAACCAAGGGTCTAAGGCCCTGTACAAACTGGCACACTCTAGCCTCCATAGTGGGCAACATATAGATGACATACTTGGACAAACGTGCGAACCTCATATGATACTCCCACAAACTCATGCTACCTTTCTTCAACCTCTCAAACTCGGCGACATGGGCTGCCTTATTCTCGGCATGCAAGAAATGATCAATGAAGGCATCGACAAACTCAATCCACCTCGCTAGAGGGCTCCCTTCGTCACGGGACTCCTCCCCAATCTCGAACCAAAAATAGGCCACCTCTTTTAGGCGGTAGGATTCCAACTCCACTCCCTCCGTCTCAGTAGCACGCATGACTCAGAGAGTCTTGTGCATCTCATCAACAACGTCTAAGGGGTCTTCCTCGAGATTAGTACCCGTGAACACTGGAGGATCCAACTGAAGAAACCTGTTCACCCTGGAACTAGTAGAATCCCCTTGCTGGCTAGAAGAAGCAGGAGCAACATTTGATCTCTAGGCTGTGAAGCCACTATCTAAGCCAACATCTGTATGGCTCCCTAAGGTCCCCATCAGAAACACCGGGACCAGAAGCTGGGGCTGGAGGTGGAACTGGAATATCAGTCGGGGGTGGAATAGCTGCACCCTTAGTAGAAGTAGGAATTAGTGCAGTCCGAGCAGGAGTAGTAGAACCAGACATTATAGTAACTGGGGGAATGTCCTCACCCCTCGGGTGTTCACCCATATCATCAGGTATAGAATCAACTTCCACTCTGTCCAATTCTTTCTTTCTTCCTAGGTACCACATACTAAAAATTAGAGAAATGCACGAGTTATAGGAGGAACGGTCATGCAATCAGCTCTATCGCACAATCTAGAACATCAAAGAAGGGTATTATTCCTAAATACCCAAGTAGCCTCCTAATTATAGATGTGGCCGACAATACATTGATCAGAAGGACTCCACTATACACGGCTCGGAGACATCCTAGGACACTTGAAAACCTTAGGCTCTGATACCAAGATCGTCATGCCCCAAACTCGGGGAGTGTGACCGGCGCTCAACCGAGATAACCCGGCCGAGCAAGCCTATACAATACCTCCTACCCGAATTCCCCCATCATTAAGGAGAAGATTTATTTCATTAGTTAGACAATAAATAGGATCATGTGAACAACATCAATTCACTATCATTAGTTACATCATTTTAAATCTCATAATACTTACACTTTCATAGTTTGAAGTGGTACATGTGGTACAAATACAACATTACTAGTTTGACCTTCCCAACGCCAACATACTACCCACACTATGTCTGCGGAGCCTCTAATACATACAACTGAGTACAATGATAGTGCCGGCAACAAGGCCCCGACTATACCTCAAAACTAAATATACAAAGAGCAAAAGATAATTGACCCCGAAATGAAGTGGGGCTCACCAAGTCAGCTGGGAGGAGGATGCACCACTATCACTAAACAAAACCGGCTGTAGAGGAACCACCTGCATCCATTAAAGATGCAGCGCCCCAGGCAAAAGAGGCGTTAGTACATGTCGAAGAGTATTAGTATGAAAACCAAACACCCTTTTCAAGGATTTTAAGTGCAACATAAATGTGACGAATCAAGGAAACAGATAAAGAGTTTAATACCATAGAAAAATAATTTAAAGCTTTCAAAAACATTTATAAATTTCAAGTTGGGAATCCTCTATATGACCTCTGTTACAATGCCACAATCTCTACACAAAGCGGCCCCGCCTCAGCCCAATATGTGTGGGTGGAGGTGTATTAACAATACCACAATCACAACAAGAAGCGGCCCGCCGCCTCACCCCAATATGTGCGGGTGGAGGTGTATTCATAATCACATTCTCTACACAAAGCGGCCCCGCCGCCTTACCCCAATGTGTGCTGGTGGAGGTGCATTCATAATCACATTCTCTACACAAAGCAGCCTCACCGCCTCACCCTAATGTGTGAGTGGAGGTGTATTCACAATCACATTCTCTACACAAAGTGGCCTCGTCGCCTTACCCCAATGTGTGCGGGTGGAGGTGTATTCATAATGCCATACTTCAGATTCCTAAAATGGTAATAGTTGTACAACAGATTTCTTTTCACATCAACCATTTGGCACCTTTGGCCTTAACAAGTATAAGTTTATAAGATTTCATCATATGAGAATCAAGGATTTTATCACATTGATTTCACACAAAGTTTTCTTCCCAAAAAGGGTATAACATAACTAAGCTGAAATAGAAATTCATTAACACATGAGGGTTCGGACACGTTATGCAATTTGAGAATCAATTTGCTAGGTTGAATATCCCACTTCAATAGTATATTAAGGTCTGACTACACATGATAGAGTTTTGTTAGAATTCAGGAATCCCGATACTAGAAGAAGAGTTTAGCCTTCATACCTGAAATTCACCCCTTAATAATACTACGATGATCCACCACACTAAAAACTTCAATCTACAACAATGCAACACAATTGCGCAAATATTAGTAAGATTTCTATACTTTAAGTCTTTTAGACTTTTTATCAAACATCTAATGTGCATATCTTTACACAACCTCCTTCAATGGAATTTCTTCACCTAACAACCACCTTCCACACCAACGATTCACCTTACAACTTCCATTAGCACATGCATGCCCAACACTTCACTCCCAACCCATAAATGTTATCACTTAATTCATTCTACAATCTCTACAATACCAACACAACCTAGGTTAGGCACTTATGCCTTCCAATCACCGTCCCATAAGTCATAACACATATTTCATACATAATTAATCACCATACATTAGTTAGAGATGGTAGACATACCTCTTACAATGAAACTCTTGAGAATCCCAACTTTTAATATTTGACCAATTTGGGGATTTGAATGGAAATCTATGGATCTTCAAGATTAATCCTTGTTAAATAAGTTTTTAGGAGTAGTAATAAACTCAAAATACTCCAAAAACATTACCTTGGTTCAGGGGAGGGAAGTATAGGACGGATTCCCCTTGGTATGCAAGCCCTAGTTAAAAAAAAATGACTTAGCCACTCTCTCTCCCCGGTCTTGGGGGTATTTATAGGGCTCCTACGTGCTCGTCCGTGCACCCGGGAAAGTGACTGCACATCTGGCCACGCATACAAGGCAGAAACTCCCTTATATGTGCGGCCGCGCATCTGGACGCGCATATGGCATAGGTCCGGGAAATTGGCCATAACTTTTGGTATACATATCCAAACAGTTTGATACATTGCAAACTAGACTCAAAGGGATTTAATTTGATAGGTAGATCACCTCCTAAGTCTTTATAGTTTGGTAGCAACATGCGTTTGAAGTCAGATCTTGTGCGAATTTATCTGAAACTTTAGCCCATTCCATAGTTCCCAACATGGCTCAGTTTTAGGGACCTCCTTAGACCCTCAACAATATCCAATACACCTCCTACACTTAATATCATGATCATCTATGTTGTTACAATCCTTAACCCCTTGTGAAAGGCAAGACAACACTTAAGCGACTTGTGAGCGTGCTTATGACCTCGGACTAATAGGAAATTTTAGGGGCCTCACAATTTTTACAAAAGTCAAATCTCGGTCAATATTTTCAACTTAAGCTTCTAAAATAAAAACCACTCATCCAAATAAATCCCGAAACATCTAAAAATTGAATCTGACCATAAACGCAAGTAATAATACACAATATGAAGTCACTCAAGACCTCGAACCACTGATCAGAACGCTAACGCTCAAAACAATCGGTCGGATCGTTACAATTTTCTACGTGTAAAAAATTTCTCTGGCTTTACCTCCCAAAAACACACACAATAAAGGCATCTAGTTTGTGAGATACTAACTTTGTTTCCTACTGAATCGAAGTTTGACTTGGAGCAACTTCCTCGATGGTGAGTTCAAAGATCTCTGCTGCGTTATAAAGGTACATAATTTGTTATTCTCGCCTTGCAATTTATTCTAACACGAAGAAATAGTAAATATATAAAAATTATTATAAGTTTTAGTTTAAATATACATTTTTATAAAAGATTATATTTGTATTTCCCTAAGAGAGAAGGATATGTATTTCCTTGAAAGAGAAGGATATGCCGAATGAGAATACAAAAGAAGAGGTCAAATTTTGGTAATTTTTATAGAAGGACCACTATAAATTAATACTTAGCCTTATGTACTCTTTTTCTTTCATATTTGATTCTCAAAAGCAATAAAAATCACCTAAAGTGCGTTGTGTGCTTTAATCATATGTGTTCATGTTAGCTCTTTTATTTGTTTCTTCATCTTTCAAGAAAAATGAGATCTGCAAAATGAGTTCTTTAACTTATAGATAAAAAATGGAATATATATGTTTAACCTAAAAATCGAATAACAGTTGAATTTATATGTGGTTTTAAGGATATGCAGATTAGTTCAATATAGATAATTAATAACGTTAGCTTCGACAGATAAAAGGTGTAATAAATTTCCAATCTAATAGTGAGAGTGATCTCGGACGCAGTCACGGCTTAATGAAATGCCTGCCTTTGATCCCGGGCTCACAGTAATGGAGAAATGATGAACCAAAGCAAGAACAGATAAAAATAATAGTATATTTCCTTGATATGCATGTTACAATGTGTCTGATGAATAGTTAAACTTCCCTTTATATAGCAGGAGAGTTTCACCCTAAGTACAATTCTAAAAAGGGGTAAAAATCCTTCATCTTTCTAATCACTGATCCATTGCTAATACGAGCCGAGAATTACACCGTGACATCTGGTTGGGCACGGATATCTCAGTCCTTTTTATTCGTGCGCGATTGTTTGGTAATGCTCTCCGAAGTTTTGGGGTTCGAATCATACCCGGGGTATGTGGCCTCGATTCTTCCAAGGGAAGGTATTTTGTCTGAACCTCAACACGAGGGGCTCCTTGACCTAATTTTGATCTTATAGCAATGTTTTCGCTCCATTTTCTTCACCAAGACCCGAGGCGTCCAATGGGATCGATTTCACCCATATATATATAGTCTACTCGTTTATCGGAGAGTAGGTTTATTAAAACAATGAGAAACGACATATGCACTTTGATTCCTTCTTCAATATGCCGTGACAGAAACGATAATAAATCCGTAACGTCCCTTCAGTCGCGTCGTTATGACTTCGAACACGTATCATCCATCGACAGTTCATCCCTGAAGGCGAAGTGAAGCGAAATCTCTTTAAATACTTCCATCCTTCGTTCATTTTTTAACTTTTGACCAAGTTTCTCAGGCTATCACTACCCTTCTTCATACTCTCATATTTTTTCCTTCGTTCTTCAGGACTTCTTCGTAAGTTACAAGTTTTTACCTAGTTTTCACCCAAATCATTGCACTTGACTCTTCATGTTTAAACCTTTCTTCCTATTTTTCACGCTTTTTCCAGATAACAATGGGTAAGACTTCCAAATCTGTTCCTCAACAAGTCGCTTCTTCTTCTTCAAAACCGACTTCTGAAATCGAGGAGGTCACTCCCGATGTATTCATCCTCGAGACGTCCGTTCCTAGTGTAGCTACAAATAAACCGGCTCCCGAGACTCCCTCGAAAATGTTTGTCCCCGGGGGTTGTTCAGTTGCTGATGACTTTAAGGATGAAAAGCCCTCATCGGTGCAGTGCCAGGGTGAGGTGGCATCAAGGTATATATTCTCCATCACTAAAGACGTCCTTCCCGAGGTTCGAAAGGATTGCAACTAGGTAGATAAAGACGTAATAGTCCCCGGGCCTGAGGACACCATTACTACCCATGTGGAGGGTATCTAAGTGTTTACACTTATCCCTTCACACCGGGCCCGGTGGATCCAGTTATTCTGGACTTCCGTAAGAGGTACGAAGTATGCCTTAGTCAGATCTATCCATCACTATGGAGGATCATGATCCTCCTTTGATATTTCACGAACAAGATCCAATTCCAACGGTTCACCATCGATCACCTACTCTGCTTATACAGTCCCGGAATCTTCCAAGAGGGACTAATAAAGCTCACACGCCGGGCTAGCAAAGCCCCATTCTCGAGCATCGATGAGGACCAAAATCGGAGCTGGCAGGGAAACTTCGTTTGGGTGAAGACCGAAGACTTGATCCCTTCCGAGTTCGTGTCATTCCTCGAGTGGTTGAATGCATCACGTAAGCACAACTTTTCCTTAAATATAGATTTTATGTTTATCTACTTTTTCCTCACTAGTACTTGTAGTGGTGCAGCTGTTGCTCAAGTCCCAAACACCATTCCTCGGTTCAAGGAGTGGATCGTGGGCATTTGTTCGCGGATACCTTATTTCGAGTGCACATGGCACGAACTCTCGAAGGGCCGATGAGAAGCCCGTTCTCACGGTATGATCTCTGTCCCAAATAAGTAACATTAGGCTCCCTTTTTAGCACCATATTCTCATCTCCTCTCTTTTCTTTTTGCAGGTTTGCCTAAGACCACTGATCTTAGGCCCTCAGAAGGAAACGAGGACATGCCCTCGTCCATTGATCCCTCCACTTTGGGGCAGCTCGGGGCTGCATCGGGGGAAAAGAAAAAGAAGAAAAGAAAGGCTTAGGGCTCCCCGAGCTCCACGGTGAAGCCAAAAAAGAGAGTGGCTCGTTTGCCAAGAAAGGCTCCGGGTCTCGAGCACCAGACTCGGACTCAATCATTAGGCTAAGGGTCGAGCCCGAGGAAGATGATATTTTTATAGCCCATGGGCCTACCTCCCTCGAAGAGCAGGCAACAGTCGAGGGGGAGACAATAGAGGTCGATCTCCCTCAGGTTCGGGAGACCGATGTGGAGGCGAAGGCTGATTACCCCGGGGATGCCGGCTCCACTCCGCCCGGTGTAATAGAGATTTCAAGGTCGCCCTCAAACACCCAGTCTATGATCGAGGAGGCCCGAGCGGTGAAGGAGCGATCCAACAAAGGGGCTCATCGTGCTGACGATCCCCTTGATTCCTTTTTCGAGGGTGTGGACTCGGCTGATTCTGAACACTTTACTGGGTTGGGTGACCTGGAGGTGTCGAGGAAGGATCCATCTTCAGAAATCGGTGGGCTGAATTCGAGCCCAATGTTAATCAACCCGTTCCCTGCCCCGAGTATGGATCCCGGCCGCAAGAGGTCGCTAATCATCACTGTCCCGGAAGATGCCCGGGTCCTTTAAGCTCCCATGGGAGTGCAAAGCTACCTTTGACGCCTGGTGACCGAGGATGACCAGGAGAAGATTAATGAGGTGGACGTGCCGTGCCTTTTCAATGAGGTGCAGCAGGCGTTGAATCAGGTAAGGCATCACTATGATCCTTTAAGCCTTTACTTAGGTCTTTATACTTCTAATGATTTTTGTTCATCCTTTTGTAGGCCTCTGTACTTCACCATGAGAGCTTCGTTCGGTACCGGGGCCGAGGTCAACTAGCTAGAGCTCATTATTAAGTAGCTTGCCCAGAAAAGGGACATGTACAAGCTTCTTAGTAAGAACCACAAAGGGGCCTACAAGGATCTTCAGGATGACCTGGATGGGGCTCAGAAGGAGGCTTCGACCCTGTGGCGGGAACATGCCAATTTGGTCGAATAGGTAAAGATTGTTGATGTTAGCAATGAGGACTTAGCCACGGAGAATAATGACCAAACCTCGCCGGTTCAGCAAACGATCGGCCGGATAGACCAGCTCCGGTCTAAAATGAATGAAGTCAAGGCCATGGCCGACGATTGGAAGAGCAAAATGGACCGGTTGGCCTCAGAGAAGGAAACCTCCCAGACTCAGCTGGCATCGGTAGAGGTTTATCTTCGAGTGGCGAAGGATAAAGCCGATAAACGGGCCCAGTTGAATGATGAACTCCGAGCTCCACTAAACTTGGCCCTGGTAGAGCGGGATGCCCTTGGCAGTGAGTGTGAAGCAATAAAGGTTCAGATGTGCACAACCTCCACCAATGCTGAAGAGATGGTGGCCCAGTATAAGGAAGATTTAGTGGCAGCCAAGGCCCGCCTAAAAACCGCTATCGAGTACGTGAAACGATTATCTCAAAGGGAGACCCTCGAAGAGTTCCATGCCCGAGGCTTCGACCTGTCTGCCGAGATCGAGGAGGAAAAAAGACTTGAGGTCGAGGCCAAGAAGCTAGCTGATCCCAAAGATGAAGAGGGCTCCGACAACTCTGAAGAATCCGAAGGCTCCGAGGGTGCTGTGATGGGTCGGATTCCGATGAAGACCATGCGGAGATGCCATAGGATTTTTTGTTTTTGTTTTATATTTTGCACATTTATTTTGTTGAGGCCATTTTCATCGGCCTTTGTAAGGATATTTCGTAATGTATATAAAGTCTTTTTCCCTTTCGGTAACTTTCGAGTCTATTATCTTTAGCATCCTTTCACAATTGCAAAGATTTCAAATGCTTTAGCACAAAATCAAACATGGTAATAAGTCATTTTTTCGGAGTTCCGAATAAGACCTGTCCTCGGTGGAATTTTTGCCCGAAAATTATGGGGCTCGGGGTGATCGAAAGCTTTCCCCAAGATGCTTATTTAATTGTTCTAAGACTATATCTTTATTGAGGGTAACCTTTGTATAGGTTTGGAATTTTGTTTAAAGGCCTTGTGTTTCGATAATATGCTTCAGACATCTCCGAACCATTTTTAGGGTGGTCGTAGCCTTTTGAGTTTAGGCACTACCTAATAGGCTTTGTGCCTTCGAGTTTCGATAACCCGAGCCATCCAAGTCTTCTCGGATGACATTCCCCAAGCTGGGGTAGCCCTTGGGCTCGATACTTTTATGGAACAAGAATGTGTATCAGCAAGGTAGAAATTTTCTTTCATTTCTGTGTATAACATACACGATTGTAAGCGTGTAAAAGCTCGCATTATGGCTGAGGTGGTCTATGCGGTCACGGTTCACTTGAACGTTTGGCCCTTATAGTAAATCATATCTACCAAGCCGAGGTTGTTCAAGCATAAAGTTTCCTCCCTTGCTAAAAAACTTAGCCCGAGGGTGATGGCCCCCAGTATTCGAGGTCGATCTTCGAAAGGGTTAGGATGCTGTTGATGCGACCTTCGACTTTGATTTAAAACAGGTCTTTAATTCTAAGTTAGCATGATCCACTATTTCCTCGTTAAAAACCTTATCGGAAAACCCATTTGGGACAAAACGGATTCAAGGGAAAAAGAGTGCAACGCGTGCTTTGAGACCTAACAGCTACATCCTCCTTTGGTTGTTGCCTGCAAGTATCAGTCCAATTTGCAATGTATAATAAACAAAATGAATGAGTTCGTACCTTAGGAGTAGTATCGTTTTAAGTGGCTCATGTTTCGGTTGTTTAGTAGTTTTGCATTGTTCCCTGTTTGAGTTTGTATGAACCTTTACCATTAATCCCAATGACTTGATATGGACCTTCCCAATTCGATCCCAGCTTCTGTTTGTTCCAGTTCCACTTATTCAATGTCACCTTTCTTAACACCAAGTCCCCAAGATTAAAGTGTCGGAGGTTGGCTCTTCAGTTGTAATATCTTTCTATATGCTATTACTGGGTGGCCAATCGGACAAAGAAGTCCTCGCGCCTCTCATCCAATAGTTCCAGGCTCATGCTCATGCCTCACTGTTTGATTCTTCGGTCGCATATCAAACCTGAGACTCGATTCTCCTACCTCGTCCGGTATTAGTGGTTGTCACGCCCAAACCCGTGGAACGTGACCGGCGCTCAACCGAGTAAACCCGACTGAGCAAGCCTATTAGGTTTCATTCTACCCAAACTAGTTCATGAATAAAGAGGGAATGTTATCCCATTTTATCAAAACACTAGGCAATCTTCCATTAGCAACTTTCACTTCATTTCCGTTAATGACTTCATTCATAGTTTTCAAAATATTACAAGTTTACAAGCTTAATGAAAAGCATGCTTATCAAATACTAACATTTCTAGTCTTGACTCCCAACATCAACCATCACCCACAAACAGTCTACGGAGCCTCTAAATACAATAGAAGAGTAATAGAGAAATGCCGGCAACAAGGCTCCGGCTATACCTCAAAACGTGATGAGAAAATGAACAAAAGATACATGACATGACCCCGGGATGGAGTGGGGCTCACCAAGTCTGCTGGGAAGAGAATACCGCTATCACTGGCCGATGCCGCTCGCTGTGGAACCACCAGTATCATTAAACGATACAGCGCCTCCGGCAAAAGGGGCGTTAGCGCCGTCGAATAACACTAGTATGTAAGGCTAAAAGTCCTCTTTCAGAATAGAATAACCATACAAGTAAGAAACCATGAAACCGTAAGCCAAAACCTACAATATATAAGCATCCAATTTGAAACATATATGTCTTCTAGTTTACGAAAATAATATATAATTTTTTTGGTTGGGAGATCATTAACACCGATATGAGTTATACCACCGTCTTTGTTAGCACGGAGTCCGATCACGACCCGATCGTCTAGGTCGTCCCTTTTGAGACATGTACCATGTTGATACCCAATTTTTTCCTATGTATTTTTACACGCAAATACTTTCAAAATAGCATATATAAGTATGCCCAAGTGTTTTAGTATTTTTCCTAATTTTTAAAAGATTTTTAAATTAATTTATTGCCCATTTTAGCAGTACAAAAACCAATAATTATTCCCAAAATTATCATTTTGGTGAATAACTTATTTTATTCTCATATTTATACCAAAATATAGCTAGGGTAATTTTTATACATTTTTACAAAATTTATTTGGTATTTTAAAAGCTAAATTGCATATAATTGCAATTTTAGCCTATTTTCAGAATTAACAGCATTTTATAATTATGAAATTGGTTCCAGTATTTTTAAAATTAATATTTATATATTATTAATTGACTCAGTACCTTTAATTTGTTTTCAAAATCATTTTTACTATTTTTATAAAATAAAAAGGGAAAAAAACTGGCTATCTAAAATATGGCCCCATTTTGTTTCATTATAGCCCAAATTAACCCCCCTAATTGACCCAATTTCAAACCCCTAACGGACCGACCCAATTTCAATCCAACCCGGCCCCGACCCAACCAATTTAACCCGCCCGACCCTTTCTTTTAATCCAGGCCGTTTATCATTTTGATCAACGGCCAAGATCATTCCATGCCTTTTTAATCCCCAAAGACTACCCTAATCCCCTCATTCTCTTCTATCAGCCGCCTCTGAAATCCCTCTCCTCTCAAACTCTCTCGAACTCTCTCGAAACCCTAGCCTCTCTCACCGGCTTCAACCTCAATCTCACCGGAATCCATGGACTCTCAGGCCATGGATGGTTTAATCTCATCTCCCTATGCTCTTAAACATTTGGTATCCGAAGGTTCGAAGTCTGACCTCGATGGTGTCCGTTCAGATCTTCACCGATTCAAGGTTCTATGGCCATCTCCGACCCAGATCCGGCACACTATGGTGTTTTGAGCCTGGTTTTGACTTATCCGACTCAGATCGTACCTTTTTCCAAGCCTTTCTCGTTTTAGGGTTCCTCTGAAACCCTAGATATTCGAGGTTTTCTCTGATTTTTTCTTAGATCTGTTACATATCTGTGCTCTACTTGAGTTTTTAAACGTTTTCCCCAATTTTTCTTTCAAAATATTACTTCTTTCCGATTTAGGGTTTTCTGAAAAGCTTAAAATGTTTCTCTGACTTTTCTTTTTCTTTTCTTTGTGTGTACTTGTCTATACTATGTTCTTATGTTTTCTTTTCCACCACGCATGTTCTTATACTGCGTTCTTATGTTTTCATTTATCATGCATGTTCTTCTACTGTGCTCCGTTCTTTCTTCTACTGTGTTTCTATGCCACGCTCTCACATGTTTATCCCACTGTGTTTTCCTATATGTTCTTTTGCTATTCTGTTCCGGTGTTCTCGTGCTCTTCTACTGTATTTCTCTACCATGTTCTTAAGTGTTTACTGTTTCACTTCTACTTTACCTTGTTTTAAGACCCGTTAAGCATGTTTTCCGCTACTGTTTCTTCTACTCTCATTATGCTTCGAACTTTCTATTGTATTTGCTCGTCTTCTCATGAGAATTCTGAAAAGAAATCTCTGAGCCTGTTGCCTCCTCATCCCTGTGCTTGACTCGAGTTAGAAACCCTAGAATTTGGGGGTTCTACCGAGGTTTGGTCATATATTTGAACTAGGGTTCTATTTTGGAACCCTTGACTCTTTCAGACTCATTCTGGGTCTATGAACTAAGTTTGAACTTCTTTGTTTATGACTCTGAACTTTTAAATTCTTCTATGCTAGACTCTTCTACTGATTAGCATGATAGTTCTTCGTGCTTAAGCGTGGCTGTATGCTTTTATATGTGTGATGAATTCTTTCTTCCGAAAAGGTTTTCCAACTTATGATTGATTCAGAATCCTTTTTAGGTTTGATTGATTGTTACTGATTTTCCTTAAGTAAAACCTTTCTTCACCTTTACTGACTGGATTCATTCAGACCTTGTGATTTACTGGCTGGTAATTGATTTCCTTTCCTTATTTGCACAAACCATGTACTATCAAGACTTTTTCCTTAAATATACCCCTATGTATTTACCCCTCTTGTACTGCTTTGAAAAGGTGTTTGATTAATCTCTTTCGTTAATTATTTTACCCGTTTGAAATCAGAATCCCTTAATTAAAGGGAAACCTTGTGAAATTGATTTTCAAACTATTTTCTTACCTATTTTTGCTTATTTTCTACACTATAAATACATGACCTTCTTTAACACATTACACATGGAATACGATCAAAACTTTCAATTCAACACTTTTACACACATTACACACTTGAGACACTTACAATCTCATAGTTCTCTTCTAAAATCATAGTATTCTGACTACTCGCTTGCACTTTGGCTTTACAAGACTACTGCTTCCTTTTCTTGTTTCCTTGAAACTGGTATGTTCTAGTTTGGTTTCAGCCTCATCCCATTGTGTTTATTTTCAGCCTTTACATCTATGTCCACTTTACTGTCTATGTGGAGTTAAATGTTAAATATGCATGCTATTTTCTCTGTATCTGTTTCTGCTGTGAATCCCTACACCCCTGTTCCCCTTTATGTATTTTGAGTTGAAGTTCAGAACATGGCAACATGCTAGTTGTTGCTCATGTTTGGACTTGATCCCTTAGGGGATCCTAACTCCCAAACAATGTGGCCTAACGAGCTGGTTAGGGTGTGCCAGCACTTCCAATTGCTAGGTATGACCACTAGCCTGTCCTTGCCTTTTTCCCAGAATCCCCTCTCTGCACTTACACTCTCTCTTAGCTTCTAAGTTCCGCCCCACTCCTGTGAGCCATGCTTTGGGACCTTGAGTTCCCTCTGAACTTGGACACTTGAGGGCTGGCTCTTCCACACTACACTATGATTCAATTCTGCAATATATTTGGGTGTGAGCACTGCCTAGAGTCCATTGGAGAATCGTAGGGAACTCTGACACATCCCAAATAAGAGAAAGGCTTTGGAATCTGATCTTTGGAGTTGGTTTACTTCATGCTTCAGACAGGAGGTCTGAATCAGGCTCTCCTTGGTTGTAAATTTTTAGTTCTCTGATGTAATTTTACTTTTTCTTATTCATTATGGGCTGTAATAATTTTTGTAATAACTATTGGGGCTGTTAGTGAAAAGGGGAGGGTCAATCGTGCATGCAAAAAGGGTAGATATCATGTTCATAGGGAATATTTACACTTCTACACTCATGTATCCTGTTTTCAGCTTTCACTTATGCACCTCATATAGAGACCGTGTCTATAGGTTTCTGCATCTCATATAGAGACCATGTCTATAGGTTCTACACTTTTGCATCTCATATATATACTATATTTATAGGATTCTGCACTTCTGCATTATATAGAGACCATGACTATAAGTCATTTCTGAAATGCTACATATCATATAGATAATATGCCTATAGGACTTCCTGAATTTCGCATCTGCACCTGTCACTAGGCAAACCTGTTTATAGGTTTAAATAACTAACAACATTTTAGATACCATGCCTATAGGACTTCTGCACTCTTGTTTCGATTGTAAGAAATGTTTTAAAACCAGTAACTGTGAGGCCCCGTGAAAAATTTCCCCTCAAAGCCCGAACCTTGTAGTGCCTAGTTAGGGTCAAGTGATAGAAACTCACAAAAATTCTTCGCGGCTTGATCTGATCTATGCATTTAAAAACCAAGAATCAAAGTTTTCCAGAAAAGTAAAAATATGCGGTCCAGAATGCGGTCGCATACCAGGTATGCGGACCGCATTTCTGCCGCAGAGTGAGTCAGGGTGTTAGCTAATTTGAGGTTAAAAATGCGGTCCATTATGCGATCGCATAACTGATATGCGGACCGCATAGTCGTCTCATAATTTCCTTGGGATCTTGTGAAGGTCAGTTCTGCGGTGCATAATGCGACCGCAGAACGGGTATGCGAACCGCATTTCCGTCGCATACCCAAACAGAGTGTTCAGATTTTGGGAACCTTTTTGCGGTCCAATCTGCGGCCCGCATTTCCATTATGCGGATCACAAATGCGATCGCAGATCCGACTCGGGGCTCCAATTTTCTAATTTTTAACCCGACCCTCCTATCGTTATATTCGGTATTATAACTCATTTTGAGCATTGTTCTGAGCATTTCTAGAGTGAGAGAGAGGAGTCTTAGAGAGGGAAAGTCCTCCCCATCAAATTACTCCATGAAACCTTGTTAAATCCTTGAAGATAATCAAGCAAAGGAAACTAAATTTTCATCCCAAGAGGTAAGGCTTCATCACCTCAGTTATTATTTCTACACTCAACTATAAGGGGTCATTAGTAAGGTAATTCATGGGTATAAGAATTAATTCCTTGCATGCATATCAAAACTTAGGGTATTGGGAGCTAGTAAACTAGAGCAATTGGGGTATAAAAGGATAGAAATTCCTCTCAAAAGGGGCCTAAGATCATAATGCACCTTTAGTGTTTGATATTATGCTCGAACCTAGCTAGAATCTCAACCACGTCTCTAATTCTCGGATTAATTTGTAATTCTTGCATAATAGATCGAAGCAATAAGAATTCCGGAATTTCTAAAGAGTAAGGAAAGCTATATTGAGGTATGTATGGCTAAAACCCCCTTTTATTAGAAATTGAGCTCCGTTGGCGTTTACGAAGGTGTGGTAAGATTTGAATTGGTGGGTGTACTGATTATTGTTTCACATTGATTGATTGCAATTTATATACCCGTATACATGAAAGATGTGCCCCAAACGTGAGTAATGTACTATTCTTGATATTTATATGAAGTATGAAGTATACAATCATGTGTTGAAATGCGTGGGCTATAAGCCAAAGGTCAAAACTGAGAATTTACATGCTAACTTTGTGAACACTTACATGTGCTTGCGACTTGAACTACTTTCGTATGTGCCTATGATCATAACTTGCAAGGTGAATATTGAAGAGGAAAATGATGTGATAAGTGTGGCCCCAAAGTGCCCATGAATTGAATTGATACATGAAAGGTTATTGATTCAACTGAGATGATTAGTGAGAAAGAAACCACGCCTAGGCAAGGCGGCCTAGCCGATCGGGCCGTGATCGGACACCATGCTGCACACATGGTGGTGATGTGCTGATATTGAATTCCGGATAAGGGAAATGAAATAGTGATTGAGATATATGCCTCTAATGAGGCAACCTAGCCGGTCGGGTCGTGATCGGACGCCGCTCAAGATAGCGGTGGTATCGAGAACAGTGATGAACGTATGAAAGAAATGCCCCAAACTAAGTTATGGGAATCATGTAAATGATTCTATAAGTTGCATATTTGATTCACCTATGTGATTTACTTGTCATTGCTTGGTAGTTCTTTCTAGTAAAATGGTGTTTAGTTATACATACTAGTACTATTCCATGGTACTAATGTCCCTTTTGCCGGGGGCGCTACATTTATTTTAAATGAATGGTAGGTGGCTCCATAGCGGATAGTGCCGATCATGTGTAGTGGAGCATTCTCCTTCTCAAAGATCTTGGTGAGCCCCTTTCTTCTTCAAGGGGCTATATTGCACACCTCTTGCCTTTTTGGACTTTCACTTTTGAGGTATAGCCGGGGCCTTGTTGCCGGCGTTGTCACATTTATTCTTTGTATCCTTAGAGGCTCCGTAGACATATATGTGGGTCAGATGTGGGTGTCGGATGGGTGTGCGAGCTATGTGGTAATTCTAAACTTATGTTGCCTATGAATTGTAACTTTATGGGAACTTTGGAAACTAACTTATCTACAGTTCAATGTTGTGACCTAAAATAAACTAAAAAGGTCGAATATGCTGTCTTCCTTTGTTGAATAAATGAAAGCATGGTCCCCTTATTCGTATGGTGTTGGGTAGGTTGTGTTTGGTAAGGCTTGCTCAGTTGGGGCCACTCGATTGAGCGCCGGTCGCACCTCCCAAGGTTGGGGCGTGACAGTAACGCCTAGAAAGCATGCCTATAGGAACCATCAACTAAATCTGAATCGTCCTCTCGCTTATAAGTCTAAAATCAGTAGAAACAATAACGACTGCAGAATTTATATTCCTGTAATTGACAATTTCTTTCCCTTAAAATCAGTATACTTCTTTTCTGAAACTAATATATATCATGCCTATAGGTTTTCGTTTAACACTTAGGCAAGCTATAAGGTAACTTGTAAATTGAATCAGATTCTATTAACTACAACCAGCAGGCAGGCCTGATTCGGGCTTCTTATCTGAAATATGTAATAGATAAGTTTGCCACAACTCTTAAGTTTAATCGGACCCTAATCAGTACGTGTAAGACATGCTAAACTATATGCTTCTTTTTTCAAGGAGGTTTGTTTGAGCCTTTCTATCTATTATGTGTTTCTCCCCCATATTTGTTACATATGTGTTTTGATTGACGCCTTAGAATTTTGTCCTTTGAAACTATAAAACCTCACATCCCTTCCCTTTAGGATTTGTAGTCCCAAATACCTCCGGGGCTGATAGAATTGGGGTGGGTAATAGCATGCTATAAGAAGACGAGACTATCCCGCACTTTAATACCTTAACGGGGTAGGAAAGGGTAGATATGGATATGATGACCACGCGATAACACCATGTCTATAAACGGTTACCGGGTGTTGTGTGGGGTGATCCATATTATTTATAAACCTAGGACCCCCCTCCCTTTACTTGTTTATTTTATTCTGAATTTCAAAACTGCTTTTTCTCAAATTCCAGCTTCTTTAACTGCTTTTAACTTCAATTACTTGCAACAATTATGTGAAAATTTCCCCCCTCTTTTACTCGTTTATTCAGAAGTTCAAAACCGCTTTTTCTAAAATTCTAGCTTCTTTAGCTTCGTTTAACTTCAAAAGTTCCTTGCAATAATTATGTGCAACCCCCCCCTCGTATTTGAAATCCTTGTTTGTCTTCTTGTTGTTTGCACTTAAAGTCACAATTATAGTATGGCCGGGAACCACACTAGTGGATCTCGAGGGGTGCCTAACACCTTCCCCTTGGGATAATTTCAAGCCCTTACCCAATCTCTAGTTTTCTAAATCAAAGTTCTTCTTAGTGTCCTAATGCACTTAATCATTAGGTGGCGACTATTTAATTCAAACCCAATTCCCAAAAGGAAACGAGTTGTCCTCCCAAATGTCATAAACCCGATTTCGCGAGAAAAAGGGGGCATCGACAGCATGGCGACTCTGTTGGGGATTTCTTTAAGGCTTTTACCACTTCATGCTATTTTTGACTTTATGCTTCTTTGTCTTTACTAAGTTTAAATGCCTTCAAGTATTTTTCCTTCTTNAGCATACTATCACTTATACTTGATGAACCAATGACTGTGACATGCAACGAGACAACGCAACAAACGGACATAGATTCAGAGGAAGATGATATACCGGAAGAGATTGTTAAGGAAGTTGAGAATTTCGAAAATAGGCCTAAGTCCAACCTGGACGAGACTAAGATTGTTAACCTGGGAGATGCAGAAAACATCAAAGAAACACGAATCAGCGTTCATTTGTCACCATCAGAGAAGGAAGAGTATACAGAGTTTCTAAGAGAGTATGAAGACATATTCGCCTGGTCGTACGACGACATGACTGGTCTGAGTACATCTATTATGGCTCATAAATTGCCGACTGATCCGGCCTGTCCGCCAGTAAAATAGAAGCTCAGAAAATTCAAGCCAGATATGAGTTTGAAAATTAAGGAAGAGGTCACTAAGCAAGTCAAGCTAAGGTTCTCAGGGTAGTGGAGTATCCAACATGGTTAGCCAACATTGTGCCAGTACCGAAGAAGGACGGGAAGGTTAGAGTCTGTGTCGACTACCGGGATCTCAACCGGGCCAGTTCGAAAGACGACTTCCCCTTGCCAAACATACACATCCTGATTGACAATTGCGCCAAGCACGAGTTGCAATCATTTGTAGATTGTTTCGCGGGATACCATCAGATCTGGATGGATGAAGAAGATGCTGAGAAAACGGCTTTCATTACGCCGTGGGGAATGTATTGCTACAAGATGATGCCATTCGGGTTAAAGAATGCAGGGGCCACCTACATAAGGGCCATGACTACCATTTTCCATGATATGATACACAAGGAGATCGAAGTATATGTAGACGATGTTATCATCAAGTCCAAGAAAGCCACCGATCACATGGAAGATTTGAGGAAGTTCTTCAATAGACTGCGAAGGTACAACCTGAAACTGAATCCCGCGAAATGAGCATTTGGGGTTCCTGCCGGAAAACTACTTGGGTTCATTGTGAGTCGCCGAGGGATAGAACTGGATCCATCAAAGGTCAAAGCTATCTAGGAATTGCCACCGCCAAAGAACAAGAAAGAAGTAATTAGTTTCTTGGGGAGACTTAACTACATCAGCCGGTTCACAGCACAATCTACCGTCATCTGTGAGCCAATCTTCAAGATGTTGAAGAAGGACGCCGCTACCAAATGGACTGACAATTGCCAAAAGGCATTCGACAGGATCAAGGAGTACCTGTCAACACCGCCAGTTTTGGTCCCGCCCGAGGCAGGTAGACCCCTATTAATCTACCTTGCGGTATTGGATGGAGCATTTGGTTGTGTTCTGGGGCAGCATGATGAAACGGGGAGAAAAGAGCAGGCCATCTATTATCTCGGCAAGAAGTTCACCCCGTACGAAGCCCGGTATTCTCTATTGGAACGCACCTGTTGTTCTTTGACTTGGGTAGCTCAGAAGCTGAGGCACTATTTCTGTGCCTATACTACGTATCTCATATCAAGGATGGATCTATTGAAGTACATCTTTCAGAAGCCCATGCCCACTGGCAAGCTCGCCAAGTGGCAAATCCTGTTGAGTGAATTCGACATTGTCTACGTGACTCAGAAAGCAATCAAGGGATAGGCACTAACGGATCATCTCGCCGAAAACCCTGTGGATGGAGAATACGAGCCCCTAAAGACGTATTTTCCGGACAAAGAGGTATCATTCATAGGAGAAGACATTGCAGAGTCCTATGATGGTTGGAGGATGTTTTTCGACGGAGCAGCAAATTTCAAAGGAGTTGGCATAGGAGCAGTCCTGGTATCAAAAACTGGCCAGCATTATCTGGTATCCGCCAAGCTCAGGTTCCCCTGCACTAACAATATGGCCGAGTACGAAGCCTGCATCTTAGGGCTCAAGATGGCCATTGACATGAACATCCAAATTCAAACCCCTAACGACCACGCAATATTCAATGCCAAACCCGCCCCGACCCAAACCAATTTAAGCCCGGCCCGGACCCTCACCTTTAACCCGTCGACATTCTTTTAATCACGGCCTACTTAATCATTACCGCTTTGCCTTTTATAATCCCCAAAGACACACCTAATCCCCTCATTCTCGCTATCAGCCGCCTCTGAAATCCCTCTTCTCTCAAAACTCTCCTCGAACTCTCTCCAAAACCCGGTCTCTCTTCCTACCGACTTCAACCTCGAATCACCGGAATCCATGGACTCTCAGCCATGGGTGGTTTAAAACTCTACTCACTCACTAAGATCTGTGAAACATTGGGATCCGAAGGTGTCACCAGTCCTGACCTCGATGGGTCCGTATCAAGATCTTCACCGATTCAAAAGGGTTCTATGGCCATCAACTACCGAACACAGATCCGAGACTATGGTGTTTTGAGCCTGGATATTAGACACTTAATCCGGCTCAAATCGCATGACCTTATTTCCAACCGCAGTTGTTAGTTCCTTGGAACCCTAGATATTCGAGTTTCTCTGATTTTTTCTTAGATGTAGATATACATATCTGTCATCTACTGTGGAGTTTTTATTGACGAAGGTTCCAATTATTTTGTGTACAACCTCTAGATGATTACATTCTTTGCATTTACGGGGCTTAAGCTTCACTTATCTATACAGCTCTAATTATTCTTATTATCGTTCTGAGAGCTTTTCTCTCTTTCTTTTCTTTTATACTTTTCTATACTGATGTTCTTATGTTTTCATTTCACCACTGCATGTTTCTTTGATATCTGCCGTTCTTATGTTTTCATTATCATCGCATGTTTTCTCCTACTGTTGCTCCGTTCTTCTCTTCTAACTGTTGTTTCATATGCCACGCTCTCACATGTTTATCCCACTGTTTTCCTATATGTTCTTTTTGCTATTCTGTTCCGGTGTTCTTCGTGCTCTCTACTGTATTTCTCTACCATGTTCTTAAGTGTTTACTGTTTCACTTCTACTTTACCTGTTTTAAGACCCGTAAGCATGTTTTTCCGCTACTGTTTCTTTACTCTCATTATGCTCTTCGAACTTTCTATTGTATTTGCTCGTCTTCTCATGAGAATTCTGAAAAAGAAATCTCTGAGCCTGTTGCCTCCTTCATCCCCCTGTGCTTGACTCGAGTTAGAAACCCTAGAATTTGGGGGTTCTACCGAGTTGATTGGTCATATATTGAACGAGGTGTCTATTTTGGAACCCCTTGACTCTTTCAGCTCGATTCTGGGTCTATGAACTATAGTTTTGAACTTCTTTGTGCTATGACTTCTGAACGTTTTAAATCTTCGTATGCTAGACCTTCTACTGGATTAGCATGATAGTTCTTCGTGCTTAAGCGTAGGCTGTATCTTTTATATGTGTGATGAATTCTTTCTTCCGAGAAAGGTTTCCAATGTATGAGTGATTCAGAATCCTTTTAGTTTGATTGATTGTTTACTGATTTTCCTTAAGTAAAACACTTTCTTCACCTATTACTCTGCACTGGGATTCAGTTCAGGACACCTTGTGATAGTTTACTAGGCTGGTAATTGATTTTCCTTTCCTTATTTGCACAAACCATGTACTATACAAGACTGTTTTCCTTAAAATATACCCCTATCGTATTTACCCTCTTGTACTGCTTTGAAAAGGTGTTTGATTAATCTCTTTTCGTTAATTATTTTACCCGTTTGAAATCAGAATCCCTTAATTAAAGGGAAACCTTGTGAAATTGATTTTCAAACTTTTTCTTACCTATTTTTGCTTATTTTTCTACACATAAATACATGACCTTCTTTAATCACATTACACATGGAATACGATCAAAACTTTCAATTCAACACTTTTACACACATTCACACATGAGACACTACAAATCTCATAGTTCTCTTTCTAAACATAGTATCTGACTACTCGCTTGCACTTTGCTTTATCAAGACTAACTGCTTCCTTTTCTTGTTTCCTGTGAAACTGTTATTGTTCTAGTTTGGTTTCAGCCTCATCCCATTGTGATTTATTTTCAGCTTTACATCTATGTCCACTTTACTGTCTATGTGGAGTTTCAAATGTTAAAATATGGCATGCTATTTCTCTGTATCGTGTTTCTGCTGTGAATCCCTTACACCCCTGTTCCCCTTTATGTATTTGAGTTGAAGTTCAGAACATGGCAACATGCTAGTTGTTGCTCATGTTTGGACTTTGATCCCTTAGGGGATCCTAACTCCCAAACAATGTGGCCTACGAGACTGGTTAGGGTGTGCCAGCACTTCCAATTGCTAGGTATGACCACTAGCCTGTCCTTGCCTTTTTCCCAGAATCCCCTCTCTGCACTTACACTCTCTCTTAGCTTCTAAGTTCCGCCCCACTCCTGTGAGCCATGCTTGGTTGGGACCTTGAGTTCCCTCTGAACTTGGACACTTGAGGGCTGGCTCTTTCCACACTACCACTATTGATCATTCCTGCCAATTATATTTGGGTGTGAGCACTGCCTAGAGTCCATTGGAGAATCGTAGGGAACTCTGACACATCCCAAATAAGAGAAAGGCTTTGCGAATCTGATCTTGAGTGTTTTACTTCATGCTTCAGACAGGAGGTCTGAATCAGGCTCTCCTTGGTTGTAAATTTTTAAGTTCTCTGATGTAATTTTACTTTTTCTTATTCATTATGGGGCTGTAATAATTTTTGTAATAACTATTGGGGCTGTTAGTGAAAAGGGGAGGGTCAATCGTGCATGGCAAAAAGGGTAGATATCATGTTCATAGGGAATATTTACACTCTAACACTCATGTATCCTGTTTTCAGCTTTCACTTATGCACCTCATTATAGAGACCGTGTCTATAGGTTGTCTGCATCTCAATAGAGACCCACCCCACCAATTACACTTAGGCATCTTCACTTCATATGCATATGATAATCAGCATGTCTATAGGTCTCACTGACTATATATATCTATATTTATAGGATCTGCACTTCTGCATATATAGATACCATGCTAAAGATCATTTCTGAAATGCTACATATCATATAATAATATGCCTATAGGACTTCCTGAATTCGCATCTGCACCTGTCACAGGCAAACTGTTTATAGGTTTAAATAACTAACAACATTTTAGATACCATGCCTATAGGACTTCGCACTCTTGTTCGATGAAGATAAGTTTTAAAACCAGTAACTGTGAGGCCCCGTGAAAAAATTTCCCCTCAAAGCCCGAACCTTGTAGTGCTTAGTTAGGGTCAAGTGATAGAAACTCACAAAAATTCTTCGCGGCTTGATCTATCTACTGCATTTAAAAACCAGAATCAAAGTTTTCCAGAAAAGTAAAATATGCGGTCCAGAATGCCGGCGCATACCAGGTATGCGGACCGCATTTCTGCCGCAGAGTGAGTCAGGGTGAGCTAATTTGAGGTTAAAAAATGCGGTCCATTATGCGATCGCATAACTGATATGCGGACCGCCATAGTCGTCTCATAAATTCCTTGGGATCTTGTGAAACGGTCAGTTCTGCGGTGGTGCATAATGCGACCGCCAGAACAGGGTATGCGAACCGCATTTCCGTCGCATACCCAAACAGAGTGTTCAGATTTTGCGGAACCTTTTTGCGGTCCAAATCTGCGGCCCGCATTTCCATATGCGCGTATCACAATGCGAATCGCAGATCCGACTCAGAGGCTCCAATTTTCTAATTTTTAACGCCGACCCTCCTATCTTATATTCGTCATTCATAAACTCATTTTGAGCATTTTCTGAGCATTTCTAGAGTGTGAGAGAGAGGGAGTCTAGAGAGGAAAGTCCTCCCCATCAAATTACTCATGAAACCTTGTTAATCCTTGAAGATAATCAAGCAAAGGAAAACTAATTTTCATCCCAAAAGGTAAGCTTCATCACCTCAGTTATTATTTCTACACTTCAACTATAAGGGGTCATTTGAGTAAGGTAATTCATGGGTCATAAGAATTAATTCCTTGCATGCATATCAAAACTTAGGGTATTGGGAGCTAGTAAACTAGAGCAATTGGGGTATAAAAGGATAGAAATTCCTCTCAAAAGGGGCCTAAGATCATAATGCACCTTAGAGTTTGATATTATGCCTCGAACCTAGCTAGAATCTCAACCACGTCTCTAATTTCTCGGATTAATTTGTAATTCTTGCATAATAGATCGAAGCAATAAGAATTCCGGAATTTCTAAAGAGTAAGAAAGCTATATTGAGGTATGTATGGCTAAACCCCTTTTATTAGAAATTGAAGCTCCGTTGCGTTTACGAAAGGTGGGTAAGATTTGAATTGGTGGGTGTACTGATTATTGTTTCACATTGATTGATGCAATTTATATGTACCCGTATACATGAAAGATGTGCCCCAAACGTGAGTAATGTACTATTCTTGATATTATATGAAGTATGAAGTATACAATCATGTGTTGAAATGCGTGGGCTATAAGCCAAAGGTCAAAACTGAGAATTTACATGCTAACTTTTGTGAACACTTACATGTGCTTGCGACTTGAACTACTTTCGTATGTGCCTATGACTCATAACTGCAAGGTGAATAGTTGAAGAGGAAAATGATGTGATAAGGTGGCCCCAAAAGTGCCATGAATTGAATTGATACATGAAAGGTTATTGATTCAACTGAGATGATTAGTGAGAAAGAAACCACGCCCTAGGCAAGCGGCCTAGCCGATCGGCCGTGATCGGACCACCATGCTGCACACATGGTGGTGATGTGCTGATATTGAATTCCGGATAAGGGAAATGAAATAGTGATTGAGATATATGCCTCTAATGAGGCAACCTAGCCGGTCGGGTCGTGATCGACGCCGCTCAAGATAGCGGTGGTATTCGAGAACAGTGATGAACGTATGAAAGAAATGCCCCAAACTAAGTTATAGGGAATCATGTAAATGATTCTATAAGTTGCATTTATTCACCTATGTGATTACTTGTCATTGCTTGGTAGTTCTTTCTAGTAAAATGGTTGTTTAGTTATACATACTAGTACTTATTCCATGGTACTAATGTCCCTTTTGCCGGGGCGCTACATTTATTTTTAAATGAATGGGAGGTGGCTCCACTAGCGATATGCCGATCATGTGTAGTGAGCATCTCCTTCTCAAAGATCTTGGTGAGCCCCTTTCTTCTCAAGGGGCTATATTGCACACCTCTTGCCTTTTTGGACTTCACTTTTGAGTATAGCCGGGCCTTGTTGCCGGCGTTGTCAACATTTATTCTTTGTATCCCTAGAGGCTCCGTAGACATATATGTGGGTCAGATTGGGTGTCGGATGGGTGTGCGAGCTATGTGGTAATTTCTAAACTTATGTTGCCTATGAATTGTAACTTTATGGGAACTTTTGGAAACTAACTTATCTACAGTTCAATGTTTGACCTAAAATAAACTAAAAAGGTTCCGAATATGCTGTCTTCCTTGTTTGAATAAATGAAAGCATGGTCCCCTTATTCGATGGTGTTGGGTAGGTTGTGTTTGGTAAGCTTGCTCAGTTGGGGCACTCGATTGAGCGCCGGTCGCACCTCCCAAGTTGGGACGTGACAGTAACGCCATAGAAAGCATGCCTATAGAGAACCATCAACTAAATCTGAATCGTCCTCTCGCTTATAAGTCTAAAATCAGTAGAAACAATAACGACTGCAGAATTTATATTCCTGTACTTGACAATTTCTTTCCCTTAAATCAATACTTCTTTTCTGAAACTAATATATATCATGCTATAGGTTTTCGTTTAACACTTAGGCAAGCTATAAGTAACTTGTAAATTGAATCAGATTCTATTAACTACAAAGCCAGCAGCAGCTGATTCGGGCTTCTATATCTGAAATATGTAATAGATAAGTGCCACAACTCTTAAGTTTAATCGGACCCTAATCAGTACGGTAAGACATGCTAAACTATATGCTTCTTTTTTCAAGGAGGTTTGTTTGAGCCTTTCTATCTATTATGTGTTTCTCCCCCATATTTGTTACATATGTGTTTTGATTGACGCTTAAATTTTGTCTTTGAAACTATTAAAAACCTCACATCCCTCCCTTTAGGATTTGTAGTCCAAATACCTCCGGGGCTGATAGAATTGGGGTGGTAATAGCATGCTATAAGAAGACGAGACTATCCCGCACTTTAATACCTTAACGGGGTAGGAAAAGGGTAGATATGGATATGATGACCACGCGATAACACCATGTCTATAAACGGTTACCGGGTGTTTGTGGGGTGATCCATATTATTAATAACCTAGGAACCCCCCTCTCCTTTACTTGTTATTTTATTCTTGAATTTCAAAACTGCTTTTTCTCAAATTCCAGCTTCTTTAACTGCTTTTAACTTCAATACTGCAACAATTATGTTGAAAAATTTCCCCCCTCTTTTACTCGTTTATTCAGAAGTTCAAAACCGCTTTTTCTTAAAATTCTAGCTTCTTTAGCTTCGTAACTTCAAAAGTTCCTTGCAATAATTATGTGCAACCCCCCCTCGTATTTGAAATCCTTGTTTGTCTTCTTGTTGTTTGCACTTAAAGTCACAATTATAGTATGGCCGGGAACCAACTATAGGGATCTCGAGGGGTGCTAACACCTTCCCCTTGGGATAATTCAAGCCCTTACCCAATCTCTAGTTTCTAAATCAAAGTTCTTCTTAGTGTCCTAATGCACTTAATCATAGGTGGCGACTATTTAATTCAAACCCAATTCCCAAAAGGAAAACGAGTTGTCCTCCCAAATGTCATAACCCATTTTCGCGAGAAAAAGGGGGCATCGACAGCATGGCGACTCTGTTGGGGATTTCTTTAAGGCTTTTAACCACTTCATGCTATTTTTGACTTTATGCTTCTTTTGTCTTACTAAGTTTAAATGCCTTCAAGTATTTTCGCTTCTTCTACTACGAAACTGACTTAGTTCTTTGTTTCTTCCTTTATTTCTCTTAATGCTTTCCTTTATCGCTTTCCTTTAATACTGTTGTAAAATTATGAGAAAAATGTTGTAATATTACTTTATGAACGTGCAAATATCGTGACAACTTGTTTGATTATTGTAACTGCATATTCAACATCATATTCACTCGTGCCAAACAAAAGACCATAGCAACGCTTATAATGAGTGGTTGTGCTATTGCGGATATTATCACCCCTAAATCCGGCAAAGGCATATTTGCGGTAAAACCAGTCGATCAACGTGTAGTCGACGGTTCTGTGCCTTTCCCTTCTTGAGTTGTCCGCTCAAGGGTACCAGGTCTAATAACACATAGAAACCTTACTCTATTTAATGTGCATGCATCATGGTCAAACCTAGCCGAGTCAGTTTTGTTGTCCGCATAATGACTTTTAAGATAGCCTTGTTCAAGTCCACTGAGTTTCCTTTGAAACCCAAACGGACCTTATCACGTTTTGTGCAATTTATTTGGAGAACTAAAAGTGCTTTTATGCCAATTATTGATATTAGTAGTCGAGTCTGGTGGGGCAAGGGCCTAACCTTTTGTCTTGCAGAAACATGAGGCACGAAGTCCCGATTCGGCATGTACCAACATCCACCCCAAATTGCTAAACTGGTGGTGGAGATCTTCATTCCAGTGTAAAAGCTCTTGTCAGGAAATATCTAGGAAACCTAACCTTCTCTCATGGAAATCTAACCCACCAACAAAGAATCATCCAGAGCCTACCTATTGCTAGGACTGCGTTGAGGTGGGAGAGCTGTTCGAGGGAGCCAACAATGCCAAAGTCTGGGGAAGGTCCTTCCGGGACCAAATAGATAGGAATTCCATTTTTCGCCTTATAAAATGTAATAAGGCCAATGACCATTAGTGACCTTCTTTCTTATATTAGTGTCGTTTTGGGATTCGTCTACCTTTTTTATCAATTAAAATGAGCATTTAGCATTCTAATGTCTCCAAATTAACTTGTCGCTAGCCTACCTCAGGCACAATGAGGTCCCCAAAATTAGGATGCGCTTTATATTTCCTACACTACGTGTTTAAATATTGCAACATTTTTTTCCCTTATGATCCTTACTGACTTATCACTTTTTGTTTTTACTTTTTGTTTATTCCCTCCCCAAAGGTTAGTTCGTGAACTCTGGAAAAATCATCATATTTTACAAGATCCAGGGCCCTCCACCTACTCCTCCTCCGAGTCCTGTCAGACACAAAAGCAAAAGAAGAAAGGAAGATTCGAACAACTCAGCTGAACGGGTAGAGGTCAACTCGTGGTGCTCTGGTCTCCAAGGAAAATACTCTCCACTAGAACAAAAACTATTGAAGTTCTAAGAAGAACAAGATCAAGTCCGGAATTTGGCAAGTCTGTCATTTCCCTCACCACTCCAGAAGTTACCTTTCCAAAAACTCAGAATCCCATACCTCCACAAAATATCCCAAAGCAACAAAACCATCCCCGCTCCTCACCACCACTACAATACTTGCAACGCTCCCAACAATACTCCACTACTCATCTCGGAACCTTTGAACTCCACAAATGACCACTGCCACACCTAACACAGTACCCCCATCTACGTAGAGACTGTGCCACACTCCGCCCAACCCATCTCAAGCACACCCGAGTCCAATGATAAGGACTCGCTAATTAGAAATTTGGCCGAAGAGCTTAAAAGGT